>NC_091459.1:31517425-31817425 GCF_027789765.1 Dendropsophus ebraccatus
TGAAATTGCCAAAGCAGTGTGTATGGAAATCATCTCGGCATACAATTAGAGGGAAAGGTACAGTTTGCTTTAGCTAGGAGTTTTCTTCTTCTTCTTTTTTGTATATTTAAATAATGTATTCTTTTAAACATGTACAATTCTAAAATTCACAGCATGAAAGTAGCTGGTGACACACTTTGAGCATCTTGACATCAAATTTTCCAGGCTAGGTCTCTAAAAAAAGAAAAAAAAAAAGAAAAAGGAAATTAGAATATTTAATTAAAATGGTAATAATAGTATTGAATACGAATCGGTAAATTTGTGGCACGCTAAACCTATGCAGAGAATATTAATATTGTAATCACATTGGCATAATTATTTGATGATAGTACATTAGCAAAGGTTTAAACTTTTTTTTTTATAAATAACCTTGGCTCTCTTGTGTTTAGAATTAAAACAGATTTCACACTAAGTGATTTTACAGGTTTCCTTGGTCAGGCTCAGACTGGTCCACTGCGAGCTGGTGAATCTCCCAGTGGGCCCTGACCTGACGAGTATGTTTCCCGAAGGACAACAATGCACAGTGTATCTCCAATTCTGTCATGTTGTCGGAACAGTAAGACGGGTAGTTCATTCAACCCCTCAACTCCTTAATCCCTTAAAGTATCACTGTCGGTTAATTTTTATGTCCAGAAATCAATAGTACAGGCGATTTTAAGAAATCTGTCTTCATGGTTGTCTATGGAGAGGGGAGGGGTGGAGGGAGATGAGGCACCAAAACAGGACAACAAAGAGTTAATTTACAGCTACATCACCAGGCTATCTCCTCTTAAGTCAGCACTGATCTCTGAATACAGCTTTCATTTAGCTCCCTGCTATGTAATCCTTTGTCCTCTGCTCTGCTCTGCTTAATAATCTCCCTCCTTCCTCCTTTCTCCTCCCCCCTCCCCTCTTCATAGAACAGACAGGGGCATGTCTGATGCAACAAGACACAATTTCCTTATAATTTTTAGTGAATGGAAAAGAGGAAGGGGGGGGGGGGCGGAGAGACCTTAGAAAAGTCTTTTTGAGTGCAGATAATGGCCTATTTGCCTAATAAACCCAATTACAAAGTTTCTTAAAATTGCCTGTACTATTGATTTCTGCAAAAAATAAATAAATAAAAAAATACGACTGCGACGCTTTAACTCCTCAGCCAATTTTCATTGTGGGGTTTATGTTTTATATACATTACCCTTCAAGACCAAAACTTTTTTTAAATTTATTTTTCCATGTATATGAAGGCTTATTGTTTGCCCGACCAATACACTCTGGATTTTGCAATAAAAAATGCAGCAAAATATATATTTTTAATTATATAGTATATGACCCAAAATCAGCAATTCTGGCTTTTTTCTTTTCTTTTTCATTTAAGCCATTCACAGCATGGAATGAGTACAATTATATTTTAACATTTTTTTTAAATTATATTTTAAAAATGCTCGCAGTTTAGGAAACAAGATCTGTGAGCTGAAGGCCATTTTATCTAGGGATAATCTGGACAGCCTTAAAATAAGTGCAACCAGGCAGAAGAGAAAGCTAATCATATGCTGGCCTGTATAGCTAAAGGTATAACCAGTATAAAGAGGGAGATTATGATTAGAGATAAGCGAACCGGGTTCGGGTTTGAGTCCATCCGAACCCGAACGTTTGGCATTTGATTAGTGGGGGCTGCTGAACTTGGATAAAGCTCTAAGGTTGTCTGGAAAATATGGATACAGCCAATGACTATATCCATGATTTCCACATAGCCTTAGGGCTTTATACAACTTCAGCAGCCACAGCTAATCAAATACCAAAAGTTCGGGTTCGGATGGACTCTAGCATGCTCAAGGTTCGCTCATCTCTAATTATGATCCCAATAAATAGAGCTCTATTGAAACCACATCTGGAATACTGTGTCCAGTTCTAAAGAGATCATCTAAAAAAATATATTGCTAAAATATAACGGGTCCAAAGACTGGCTACAAAAATGGTGGAGGGTGTGAGGCATAAAACCCCAAATCAGGAAAGACTTAAGGATCTAAATCTGTATAGTCTGGAGGAAAGAAGGGAAAGGGACATGATTTAAACCTTTAAATATGTTAAAGGCCTAAATAATGTTCAAGAGGGAAGTGTTTTTAATAAAAATTGAAGAACAAGGGAACACATTCTAAGATTAGTTTGGGGAAAGATCAGAAGCAACATGAGAAAATATTACTTTACTGAAAGATGAGTAGATGCTTGGAATAAACTTCCAGCAGATGTGGTTGGTAAATCTACAGTAACTTAATTTAAACCTGCCTGGGATAAACATACTGTATATCTATCCTAAGATAATAATAAAGGAAATAATATGAGGGCAAACTGGATGGACCAGGTGGTCTTTTTCTAAGTTTCTATGTAATAGTCCATTAGAAACTATTATACAAATTAGCTCTCACCTAAAAGTAAGAAAAGTATCTAACTTGCTGAATGCCTACTATTGTGCAGGAGACGCTGAGGATCAAGGTATGTCTCTTACCTTCATCCTTGGCGCTATTTTGTTGCAGTTAGTCATTTGGTCCACTAAGACCGTTAGAAGCACTGCTCCGCCCCCATATGAACTAACCAGTGGCCCGCTCCATTGATTACCATTAATAAGAGACGGGGCAACCTTAGGCAGATAAGCACCCTTGGGAAGGCGCAGTGCTTCTAACGATGCCCCGGTGCTCCTATCGGTCTTACCGGACCATGGAGCAAACAATAAACTGCACTGGAACAGCGTCAAGGATGAAGGTAAAAGACAAACCGTCATCCTTTGCGTCTCCTGCACAATAGGAAGCTACTGTATCAGCAGGTTAGATTCGTCTTTAAGAAGTCCATTCTCTGCTGAGGAGTTCAAACATGTGATTCTCAGTTTTACCTGATTGTGTTACCTACCTCCTGTTGGGAAAATTTACAGCACTAAAGTAATTTTTTGGGGATGTAATAAAAAATGTTTTACAATCTTTGGTCATCATAGAGTTAAGAAAAACATGATTAAAATGTAAATATAAAAGATGGAACAAATACCCAATAAATTTATATAATCCTCCATCACTCACAACAGGTGTGGACGTCCAGAGTGCATGGCGTGTCATCGTTTTTCGTTCATTAGTCTTGCAATGTTCTTACTAGCTTGCTGCGCTTTGAAAAAAATACTGTGCTTCTAGCATGCTGTGGATTTGTCGGGGATATGAAGTCCACTTTATCATGAAAGCCTTTATTACTCATGTGTCATTATGTGTGGAGGGTAAGAAAATGGATATGTTAGTCTTAATCCTTACATATCATATCTTGCAATTTATTAGAAATTAAATCTGGTATCATTTAATGTACTACACCCAGGGCCCACTTTATATTTTCTTCTGCCTGGGGTGAAAACTAAAATGGTGCCCTCATTGAGAATCATAAATAAAAATTTCAGTGCAGAAAATCTGCAATGTATAGTAATAGTCCTAGTCCTGACGGCTTTTCTTTTGCCATCTATGTCCAGCTGTTATTTGTAGTATATGGGAGCCACCAGTGTGTAGCAGAAGTTTTAAGACTTTAGGCCACTCATAGTGGCATTCTCTAAGAAGAAGAAAAAAAAAAAAAAAAAAAAAATATATATATATATATATATATATATATAGATATACAGTATTTTCATTAAGAAAGAAATATACAGACAGTGACACATGAAATGACCTGTCAATTACAATCGGGGCCCGGCAAATCAAAATTTGCTGTGAATTGGGCTGTCAATTCGCTTTGTTCTGTGAAGCGTATTCGTTAAAAAGGACCTGTCAGCCCGGCTAAGGTGGAGGAGCCCGCCCGACCCCCCGTAGAGCCTCAATACTTAACCCTCCCTGCAAGTCCGCTCCTGGACCTGGTCCTGGGGTGGAGAAATCACGGCCCGAAGCTGCATAACGCCTACGTTATGCAGATCATTAGAGATGAGTGTGACGTGGATAGAAAATGACTACTTCAGTCATTTTATATATATATATATATATATATATATATATATATATATATGTATATATAATGTAAATCTACATATGTAAGGTAACTGGTGGTAAAATGTCATTATTTGGACCCAATCACTTTATCACTTTGTAACCACTGATGATTAAGGAGGGAAAAATTACTTAAAAACAATGAGAATAACCCTTTTGCATCATTATTATAATAAGATCAGGTTGCACCCTGGGATTAAGAGGAATTACAAATAGAATCAGACCAACAACAGATGGATATTACTAACAAAGCTTTCAATTTTTCCGTACAGAATCCTTATTTTTATCCTGTCCAATCTTGTCCTTTGATATTGGGTACATTTCAACAGCTAATCTAATAGGATCTTATGCAGTTACATTGCATAAATCCTATTTACCATCTTTTTTTGATCTATAGAATCCTTTTTTTTATCGTGTCTAATCGAATGACGAAAGGTCATTGCCACACACACACACACTATATATATATATATATATATATATATATATATATATATATATATATATATATATATGTCCAGGTCACACAGAAGCAGTGGTCTACCTTTATTTCTCCTTGTCTTCGCCGTCTAAGAGTCAAAACTTTAATTTTTTCCCCCTACAAAGCAGCTTGGGGGCTATATTTTCTGTGGCATGATCTATAGTTTTTATTGGTGCCATATTGGTTTATGGTTTTTCAGATATTTATAATGTGACAAAAAATTGTAAATAATATCATATTTAAATAGCTTGGACAATTCTGCACACTACAATACCAATTGTATTATTTTTTTTTATTTCTTACATACTTTTATTCGTAAAATGGGAAAGGGGTGGACCTTTATTGGGGGAGGAGCTTTGTAAAAAAAAATTAACTTTTTTTATATATACTTTTTAAATCCCACTGGGGGACTTTTATAAGCATGTGTAGAATAAACCAGTGCTTAGCATCTTCTTGTTTACTTAAACATCAAAGAAGGCATGGTACAACGTCACATACAAAAGTAAAATTCAACCAAAGTGCTCAGTGACGGAATTCCATTGTAGATAGATCACCTTCATTCCTCCTGGAGTCTTAGATCTCCTAAGTCATCACCGGGGTCTGGCCAGCGTGCATACAACACCAAGGATGGCTGTACATTTCAGAAGATATGCTCTCTTCCTCAAGCATGACCTAGTGCACACTCCATCATCATAAATAGAACTAACAGAAGTCTCGTGGGACATGTTACTAAAAACAAACAAATTATCTTATTTATCTTTCTTTTTAGGTATACAATTCTAATGTTCATGTTAAATCAGCAGTTAACCCCTTGCCTCCACAGCCTGTTTTGGCCTTAATGCCCGGGGCCTATTTTTCAAATCTGACTTGTGTCTCTTTATGCAGTTATACCTCTGCGATCCTTTTAACTATCGCAGTTATTCTGAGATTGTATTTTCGTGAAATATTCCCCTTTATGTTAGTGATATATTTTGGTTGATACACTCAGCAGTTTTTTGTAAAAATCACAACATTTGCGCAAAAATTTGAAAAATTTACATTTCTTTATATTCAAAATTCTCTTTTCCTAAGAAAGATAGTCATGCCACATGAACTAATTATTAATGCAACATCTACAACATGTCTACTTTATGGTGACGTCATTTGGTGAACGTCCTTTTACTTGTTAGGATGTAAGAGGGCTTCGAAATTTTGCAGCGATTTTTCAAATTTTCATGAAAATTTCAGCTCTGATTTTATTAGGGACCAGTTCAGTTCCGAAGTGGATTTGTGGGGCCTGTATGTTAGTTACCCCATAAATCCCTACACTGTACAAACTGCACCCCTCAAAGTATTCAAAGTAACATTTCATTAGTGTATTAACCCTTTAGGTGTTTCACTGAAATTTAAGTTGGAGGGGAAATTTTAAATTTTTTTTGGCAGATATTCTATTTTAATTCATTTTTTCCTCTAATACAGCAAATACTAACTGAGAAATGGAACTCACTATTCCCCTTATTCCAGTGTTTCTAGAAATCCCCCATATGTGGCTGAAGTGCGTCATCTGACTTAACCACAGGCCGCAGACATGACAGAGACCTGGTGAATTTTGGGGCCTTTTTTTATTTCAGGTTTTTTTTTTGCCGTCACTCCATGTCACAAAGGCCTTGCGGTGCCAAAAGATCAGTTGACATTTCCATTGGTACCATTGGGGGGGACATGTGACACCCTAATCATTTTTTATTAAATTTTTTATGCGATGGTATGAATAAAAAACACAATTTAGCAGCAGTTTTTCACCATTTTTTTGTACGCTGTTTACTATACGTTACATATGACATGTTAACATTATTCGTCAGGTCGGTATGATTACAGCAATATCCATTTTTTATAGCTTTTTTATAGTTTATGGCATTTATACTATAAAAACTGTGTCTTGCATATTGTAAGAGTAGCAATATTTGAATTTTTTTGTCAATGGAGTTATGTGAAGGCTTTTTATTTGCGGCGTAAGCTGAAATTTTTAGTGGTACACTTTTTGGGTACATGTGACATTTTGATAGCTTTTATCTATATTTTTAGGGGGTGGGATTAACAAATTTTTTTAATTTTGATTAGTTTTTTATTAATAGTTTTTGCGGTGTTAATCTGGTGGGAAAATTAATGCAACGGGATAATAGATGGGGTCATTACGGACGCGGCTATACCAAATATATGTATCTCATTTATAGGGGATCATTTATAAAGGGGGATGGGGAATGTGTATATTTATTTATTTAATTTATTTAATTATTTGTGTATTTATTTATTTGTGTATGTATGTATGTATGTGTTTGTGTTTCACTTTCACTTTTCAGGTGCTTCTATAATACATTACAGCACATGATCAGTGCTATAATGTATTATAGAATGAATAAGCTGTCAGAATCTGACAGCTCATTCATAAGATCAGGTCCCTGCCTCAATGCAGGGCCCTGATCTCTCTCATCCATAGCAGCCTAGACGCAGGAAGCAGCGACTGGGTTGCTATGGTAACCCCCCAGAGCTGCGCAAACACCCGTGCAGCTTGGGGGGGGGGGGTTGAAGGGGGGGTCGGAGGGAGCCGCGCGAGAGAGAGAGGCATCGGGAGGAGGCTGTGTGACACAGCCTCTTCCCGCTGCCCGATCGCTGTTAGG
Organism: Dendropsophus ebraccatus; assembly: GCF_027789765.1. Lineage (NCBI taxonomy): Eukaryota > Metazoa > Chordata > Amphibia > Anura > Hylidae > Dendropsophus > Dendropsophus ebraccatus. Next base: position 31,524,580 of record NC_091459.1, read on the forward strand.
GACAGAGAGGGGAGGCAGTGAGAGAATGACATTCCGGGAAGTACCTGCATCCCATGACGTTCCCGGAACGTCATATTGTGGCAAGGGGTTAAAGGGTTATCCAGAAAAAATCTTTTTCTTTCAAATCAACTGGTTTCAAAAAGTTATAATTTGCTTCTATTAAAAAAATCTCAAGTTTTTCCATACTTATCAGCTGCTGTAGAAAGTGGTGTATTGTTTCCAGTGTGCCAATTGCTCTCTGCTGAAGTCTCTGTCCGAGACAGGAGCTGTCCAAAGCAGCAACAAATTCCCATAGAAAACCTTTCCTGCTCTGGACAGTTCCTGTCTCGGACAGGGGTGGCAGCAGAGAGCACTGTGTCAGACTGAAAAGAAAGCAACATTTCCTGCCAGACATACGGCAGCTGATATGGGAAGACTTGAGATTTGAGATTTTTTATCAGAATAATATACAACCTTACTGACTACAAGAATTCATTAAAGGGGTTATCCAGCGCTACAAAAACATGGCCACTTTCCCCCTACTGTTGTCTTCAGTTAAGGTGGGGTTTTGAAGCTCAGAGACAACAGTAGGGGGAAAAGTGGCCATATTTTTGTAGCGCTGGATAACCCCTTTAAGTTACAAACTTTATTTACTCTGTTAGAACTAAGTGTGTTTAAAAGCTGAGACCAATACATTTCTCTTTAAAGTAATATAAAGTGTACCTGTCTTTTGTAAAAACTTTTGACACGTCATAGAGACATGTCAAAAATTTTGATCAGTCGGGGTCTCAGTGTTCAGGCCTTTCCTGATCAGAAGAAGGCTGCAGTGCGCACTTTTTTCACCTTTTATGATATAATGACAATTCTGGCAAGCTAAACAAGCAAATGTACCCCGTTTTTTAGTTCTCAACACTTTTTTAGGTTTAAGTTTTTTTCTTTAAATCTGCTCTAATTGGCTATCGATCTCCTCTTTCTATAAACACATCTCAGGGGTTTCTACATTAATCTGCCAAAACATAGGGTCACTTTCAGCATCCCTCTATATTTTGTTATCACATTTCTCACAATCTAGCATGTCAGTCATATGTACTAATCAATATAGGACTATTGTCTTTGTCCAGAGATGTTTCTTTTTCTCTCAGATTCCCTGATCCCCTGCTGCTGCCAGTTTCACGGATCCTGGTCCTGCTGGCCAGAACCTCCTGGGGTTTGGGTCGGCACAAGGAAATTGACTACTCAGTGTCTTATTCAGTGGCTGTACAAGACAATTTTGTGATTAGCTTAGAGAGCGATAATTCCACAAGCTGATCCAAACTAAAGGTTTTGTGCACATCGAGACTGGTATGCATGAAAAGATTGGTCACTAGAACGACGTAGAGCACTGGCAGGCACGCATAGTTTGAAATTGCAATGGAATAGTAAAAGATAGATGGCGAATTGATGCCGCTAACCTATGGCAGTCATGCTTTGAGCTCGACACTGCCAAATGTAGAGTGATGGAAGCAATTTGCTGCCTGTCCTGGAGCTCCGTATAACCGGTGGGTAAATCTAGCAGAGGATCGCTGTATGAGGTCCCGACAAGCGAGGGGCACAGCCTCTGTAGAATTGGAGCTTATCTGATGGCAGAATTGGGATTTATTCGATAGGCCGCAAGCTGATCATCGCCTTGCGAACCTGGACATGCAAATAGGGAAATTCTATGCACTGGCGGTGTGTCCGGCACCCCAGTACACCAATAAGTGTGGCCGTGTCACTAAGAGGAGGGGTTATCGGTGTGCTGGGGGTGCTGGCCTGAATCCAGTGTGAATCCAGAAAGGCCCAATTTACCTGTCACGATACCGGTACAGATAGAGGAAACAGGGCGTTGATCTTAAAAATGGACCGTGTCACTGGGATCTCCATGTCAATGCAGACTAGGTAATGGTTAAAAAAAGAAATAGGGCGGCAAATTGGTACATTTGCTTTCATTTTTAAAGGGACTCTGTACCCACAATCTGTTTCCCCCAAACCACTTGTACCTTCGGATAGCTGCTTTTAATCCAAGATCTGTCCTGGGGTCCGTTTGGCAGGTGATGCAGTTATTGTCCTAAAAAACAACTTTTGAACTTGCAGCCCTCCGTCCCTCCTCCCCGCCCCCTTCTCCATTTTTCCTGTTCCTCTGCAATGAAAGCTACACAGGTGACTTAACGATCCAGCCCATGTGCCATGCTTACCCAGGTGATGAATAGTAGAAAATCTGCCTTGAGCATTTCTAATGATGAGGAGGCCAGGGAGGAGGGACAGAGAGGTTTTGCCAGCCTAATGCATACACAATCTAGGCCACGGCCGTTTGGCACAGGGCTGTAAGTTTAAAAGTAGTTTTTTAGGACAACAACTGCATCACCTGCCGAACGGACCCCAGGACAGATATTGGATTAAAAGCAGCTATCTGAAGGTACAAGTGGTTTGGGGGGGGGGGGGTCAGATTGTGGGTACAGAGTTGCTTTAAAAATTTGGGTGCAAAGTAAACATTAATGAAAAGAAAAAAACAAAAAAATTCTATTTTCTCTCCTCAAAATAATGAAAATGAACAATAGCTTTTATGTACTATAAAATGAGCAAGCCCTCTTACCATGACAATTATGATGAATATTATGATTTATCATGATACAACATGAGTCACTACACAAATTCTATACCGTACTATACACCAAAGAAGGCTATACAGGGTTATATTACTGGAAGAAAAACAAAATAAAAACTAAACTAAACAAACAATTTCTAAAAATGTAAAACTCCCCAATTTAATTTTGTATTGTATGAGTGCAAAAAAGTATGTAATAGACTGCCATGTAATAAAGCCAACATGCTGTATTTGTTTAGCCTCACATGTCTGACTGGCAGATCATTTAGATTTTCATATCATGCCGCCCTGTCATCTAACAGTTCAGGTTTCTCAGCCATACAGTATGTTTCTCTATAGAACATGTGCTTATTAAAATTCACCCCTTCCCGAGCATTTGATGATACAAACATAACAAAAAATGTTTTCTTTTCATACAGCTAGTTTGCAGATTCAACCTGCATCTCTAGTTTTCATTTGTATAACCTGACAAGTGCCCAGTCTGATGTGTGCCCCAGCAGGCAGCCATCAGCCTGCCACCAGAAGGTCAGAGTGATCTATCTTTGATCTATCTTGTCAACATCAATCCTTTCTGGTCTGTCCATTCTTGAGAGGTGCTGTAGTTTAGGCTGGGTTGCATTGTCTCTTGAGAATAGTGTTTTTATGTCCTTGCCCTCAGTTTTTTTTTTCTTCAGTTATCTGATCCATAAAAAAATGTTTTATTTGCTATTTTACAGTTGTGACTTAAACTGAATTAACAATTGAAATCCCATGTACTGTCCTTTTGCTGGATGTATTTGTCATATTTATAATCTGTTTGTATAATTCTTAATTGCATTATGTTTTACGATTTAAAAAGTTATTGTATTTTTTTTTTATTTACAACATTTATTATTATATTAATAATTATTATTTATTTATTCATTTTTTAATATATATATATATGCCTCTATCATATTTAGCTTATAGCCACATATGTTCAGAAGAGATTATCCAAGGTGAACAATCCTTTTAAGGGTACATCCGCAGCAGATCCGCAGCAGATTTCATTTAAATATGTGAACACAGCATCAAATCTGCACCATCAAATCTGCTGCAGATCTGCTGCGGATCCTGTAGGTGTGAACGCACCCTAAAAGCCTACATTTGTAACCAATACTAATGATGTTACCCTGGCTGCAGTACATAGCTCAATGCAAACTGTATAAGAAGGGGAAACAGATTTTTATGCATGTAGGAATCACTTGAAAAAGGACGACCCCCCCCCCTCCTGCATTGCAAACATGCTTACAAGAAAATTCCAGGAGATCATTAGCGGACCATAGATATCATTAGCGCATTTACCATGTACAACATTGACATTTTAGGGCAGAATGAAAATGTTAAAGGGATAGTCCACTCAAACATAACTTTTTATATGTTGCTGCCCATGGTGAGACTAACAATTTATTTCATAAGTGTCAGTATTCTTCCCCCAGTCTCCTTCCCCCAATTCTGAACTGCAGCTTTCTGCTAAAGACACAAAATTCAGTGTTTGAACTTTTCTCTCTGGCTCCCCCTCCTCCCCCTCCCTTTTGACATGGCTGATGTACACAAATCCCTATCTGCAACTTTGTAGCAACTTCGTAATGCCGGGAGAATTAATCACAGTGAGTTCATCCCAACAATAGAAGAAGCTAAAAATTTGCAGATAGAGCCTGACAGGGATTTGTTTACATCAGCCGTCTTGGAAGGGGGGGGGGGGGAGACGAAGAGAACAGTTCACACACAGTTTTTGTGTCTTCAACTGAAAGCAGTATGGAATGAATTGTTAGTCTCACCGAGGGCGGTAATATATGCTTTTGTGAAATACCTCTTCAGTCTGCCCAAAAATGTCAGTCATGTACATGAACAGTGTTAAAAATGAAAACTGCAAGATCTCAGGATTATTTTATAATATAGATAGAAAAATGGAAAATTAGGAAAAAACATCACCAAAAATTCTTAAATAATATATTGAACATTAAACCAGAATTTAAACAAAAAGTCATTTTCCAAAGGCACATTACCTTTAAGTTGTTTTCTCCAACCTTTTTTTTGCATGTGGTCCAGGGATCCTATGTTGCTACTTTCATGATGTTTTCTTTATGATCATAAACAGAAGCAAAGTTGGAGCACTCTAGAGTGCTCTGACTTTGCTTCTGTTTATGATTGTATGTTGAAGACTATCTATCCTTTACCTTCGTGAGCACCCCTAGCAATGGGGATCAAGAGATGGTGAATCCGAGTGCCATGGTCTAAAAGTGGTACGAGTGGTGAGGGTGAGCTATCTTATAGAAACAATGATGTTTTCTTATACTAAACCCTTTTATGTAACTGATCTTAATATTTACGTCAGTGGATGTATATGGGAGTATGGAGTGAGTTCAGGAGTTAAGTTCACACCTTACACGGCAGGTGCCTGCTGCTACCTGCCGTACACACCCACAGATAATGGCCGACAACATCAATTTTGCTGATGTTGGTTGTTTAACCCTGCAGCATTTAACCTCTTACGGACCCATGACATAGCGGTACATCATGGGAGCCTGTCACTTAAGGACCCATGACGTACCTTTATGCCAGTGGGTCTGGCAGCGCTGTGAAGTAAGCTTAAGAGCTGAGCTCACCTCATAGCATGTGCAGACCAGCTGCTATCAGCAGCCAAGTCCTCAATGTTAATGACAGGCTACTGCGATTGCGTGGCCGCCCACCATTAACCCCTGCAGTGCCACGATCATTTAAGTATGCTGCATGTCAGTCAGTGACAGGAGCTGGACTTCTGTCAATGTCTGAGATTTGCTGTGCGAGATCAGCAATGGGATAATTCAACAGTTTGGGAGATTCCACATACGTTGATACAATTTTTTTTTTTTTTTACTTTTTTTATTTCAACTTTTACTATGGAATGGATTTTTTATATATTGAAAACTTTTTTAACACACTTTTGTAGTCCCTCTGGCGGCTTCTGTAAGTAATGCCTTTATTGCTCATAGTGATAAATGCAGTATATATGTACTGCATTGTTTTGTTATTCGGCTCTCATTTGCTGAAGGCAGCTTGTAGGAATCACTGAGCCATGGCTGAAACAGCTGCCTTTACAACAGACCGGCTTTCAGCGATCTTATTGTAGGGAGCCGATTACTAGGTATTTGTAACATTTAAATGGAACTGTCTGAAATGATAGCAGCATTTAAACAGTTAAAATAGCTGCCAGCGGTGATCGTTCTGTGACAACTATTAACCACAGTCCTCAGTAAGAGGAGACAAACAGCTCTGCTGTTTGGAGACTGTCTGTGCAGACAAAACAAGACAGTGTTGGTCTTGAAACTAGGTAAGAGAAGATTGCAGGATGATATGCTATGCAGAGCTGCCTTTTCTTCTCTCTGTGCTAACTCATCCCCCTCTGCCCCTCCTCTTGCAAAACAGGTTTTTGATTATAGAAACGCTTTTGCTTAATAAAACCTATTACAGAGTTTATTTAACCCCTTTAGGACCAAGGACGTAACTGTACGTCCTTTTTTGTAGTGCGTTCCTGCTCAAGGACATACAGTTATGCCTAGGATGGAACGGGCACAGGAGCTGGGCCCGTGCCATCCCGTGTTGGGTGCCGGCTGTCTGCTGCTACCTGCGCTGAGCAAGCCAATCACTACTGTAATGTACAGTATATAATGCTGTTAGCAGCTCCTATTGAGCTGCTAAAGCATTCTCTCACCATACTTGGTGTGCTTTCCTCCTAAGGAATATATCGGAGGAAATGTTTTATTCCAGCACGCACTGCAAGAAGAGAGGCCAGAACTATTCATCTTGGCCCTAACTAGTCACAGCCCTCTACCTGTCAGCACGCTCTGCAGGGAAGATTGACAGGAGTTGTGACTAGTTATGGGCCGGCACCACCAAATAAATAGTTCCTGCCTCTTTCCCTACAATGTTTTCTCCTATATAACCTAATGGAGGAAGGCACATCAAGTATGGTAAGAGAATGCTTTAGCAGTTCTATTAGGAGCTTCTAACAGCGTTATATGTTTTATACTACTGATTGTGTAGTGTCCCACCACAGGTGGTTCCCTAAGTCTTTATACCAACCAGCTAAAGTTACTCTCTCAGGTGTCACAACAAGTGCTGTTTTCCACTCCAGCCACTAGGTGTCTCACATTCCTGTGCACAGCTGCAGTCCTACAAAAGGTTTAGCCTAACTGTGTTTGCACTCTGCACATCACATCTCTCTCTCACTTTTCAAGGAGAAGGCAGGGGCATGGGGGAAGTAACAATGAATATTAACTCTCCTCTCCCTGTGCCCCATTAGACCTGGATCGACACCCCCGAGGCCCCTGCTGGGCTCCGGGATCCCCAGAGTTGCACACGTCATGACCCGGCTGATGGACTGGCTGCTTAGCCAGTCAGTGACTGGGGCGGCACGTTGCTCCAGTCACTGATATCTTCAGTATCTGCACACACAGAGGAGGAGATCCTGCACAGGCTAATAAGCTGCAGTGGTAGTAGTATGGGAGCCATGACAAGGCTGTAGTGAGCAGTCTAAACAGTATATATATAATCTTTTACTTTCAGAGCTGTCTCCTAGCGGCATGTCTCTGCCTGTGTACCCAGGACCTCCCTCTCCCATCTTCCTCCTCCCCCCTTTATACAAAAGCCTTACTTGTAACCTGATCCTTGAGCTAGCGAGGGGGATGGGGGATCTGATTTTTATCGAATCATATATATTACAAAGTTTCTTGTACTATTGATCTACGTAAAGTTTTTTAAAATGGAGTTGCCTATTTAGGATGTTCACTGAACAGTTTTTTTTTGTTTTTTTTACAAATAATAATAAAATAAATTGGCAGAGGAAATCAGTGACTGATAATTATCTGCTGCATTTCCCTCTGAGATGATTCTGTTGAAGTCTCATAATATGTTGCGTTTGCAAGGATTAATGACTATTATAATGGCAAATAGATGTTTGGAGCTCCGTAATGTTCCTTCACAAGGTAACGTGGGGTTTCTAGTCCCTTGGAGGCTATAATTGGTGGCATTAATGCAGTTTTTAATTACATTTCCTGGGAAAAATGAATTGGGAACAAAACAAAGCGAAATGATCATCTTTCTCAGTATCTTTCAATTGTTAAATGTAATAGAAAGTCACTTGCATGAAACAAAAAGACATTAAACAGTTCATTTCTATCTCCTTATGTTTATTATTTGTTTAACAAACAAAATTGATTCACACTTTTCTATTATTTCTTCGGTAGGGCTTTGTAAATCTTATCTTAGTTTATACGCACTGGCTTTCTTTTGGAGCATAAAACAAATACAGTATATATGGTTTTCTATTACAGAATTGCATTCAAAGCATTGGGATAAGCTTTTAAGAGAAGAATTTCTCTAAGGCTATGTTCACACAACGTTATTGCAGCAATTTAATTGACTTTAAGGCAATGCATTGAAGTCAATGGAATGACGGACGTCCAAAGCACACGGTGTATGAAATGGTGGACGTTGTGTGCGCGGGTGTCAAAATAATGGTCTTCACAATTATTTTCAGACGTCTTTTGCAAACATTGGACATCATGTTTTAGTTGTTCACACACAGTTTTAATTTTTTCACCAACCTTTCACCGTTTTTACTATTAAATTCAATGGACTTTTTAATTTAAGACACATTCAAAGGCCAATTAGTCCACCTAAACTAGAATAATTTACCAACAGTCGTCATTGCATTGACGGGCGGCCAAACTGAGAAATGTCGCCATTTAAGCTTCAAAATGACAAACGTAATTTTAAATAGAGAGGGAAAAAAAACATTGAATGAACATAGCCCAGAGGTTATGCCTTTGATATAAAGAAGTATATCAGTGGCAAACTGCAGGACTGCCTTATCTCAGGTTATAAAACTAGGAGTGAGTGGGTGGTGACACTAGTGGAGTTTTCAGTGCATGGTTTATTTTATGTTCAAAGCATCTACCAAAAGTAGTACCCTGTGCTTAGAGATGAGTGGATTTACAGTAAGTTTGGGTTTACAAAATCCCAAACACTAAGCACTTGACTCCTGGCGGCTTAAAGTGAATGTATTGTCAGGTACATCGGTTTGCTTTTTACATGAATAGACCGCCACCGGCACGGTCCTTTTTATGAACTGCAGTCTGGTCCCAGTGCATGGCGCCAATCTATTCAAGGGCAATGGCTCGGCCTAAAGCATTGGAGGTGGGCCCGCTGGCCCCCAGTGTGACAAAACCCCTTCTCTCTGTGATATGGCTTCATTGATTCTAATGGAACTGCATCACAGAGAGGATGGGGTCTTATCACAATGGGGGCCAGTGGGCTTTCCTCCAGTGCTTCAGACTGGGCTGGTGCCCGGGAATAGATTGGCGCCATGCGCAGGAATCGGGCCTCAGTTCAAAAATAGGACCGCGGCTTTAGCATCCTGGCGGTGGTCTATTGATGTAAAAAACTTAAAGCGATGTACCTGATGGTACAATTGCTTTAAGAAGATGGATGTAACCCTAGGGCTGTCTAGAAAACATGGATACAGGTTTGGTCCAAATCCCTTATTGTAATGAGAGAACTCGATCGATTCTAACATTGCAATGGAAGCTTCTATGATATTTCTATTGCAGTGACAGAACTAGGTTCTGTCATTACAGTAAGAGATTTAAAGGATACCTGTCACCCCCGTGCCAGGGTGACAGGCCCTCGACCCCCCGTTAGAGCGCCCTATACCTACCTAATTGCGCCGGGTCCCGCTTCCTGATGTGGTCGGGTCACTGAGATTTTAGCTCCCGAAGCCCGGCGCGCGGTCAAAGGAGAGTCCGATGCCCATAGAGACTGACGGAGCATCGGACTCCCCCTTCCTCCTCTACGAGCGTCGGACTCTGCTGTGTGCGCACACGCCGGGCTTTGGGAGCTGAAATCTCTGTGACCCGACCGCATCAGGAAGCGGGACCCGGCGTGATTAGGTGAGTATAGGGGGATCTAGCAGGGGGTCAATAGCCTGTCACCCCGGCACGGGAGGTGACAGGTCCTCTTTAAAGATGCCAGCAGCTCAGGGGAGCTTGTGACAGTGGCATGAGAGAGAGGGGGGCAGGCAGAGATTGCAGCTTTAGCTCATGGGAACGTCACAATAAAATTGTTTATCATGATGATGCCATGGCTGGAAACAGAACTAGCAGATTCTGTTAGAACTGAGACAGAGGACATCCTGAAGCGTACAAGGAGGCAATGGAACTTTAATTAATATTGCTGCGGTATCAGGAATTGGCTGCAGCAATGTTAATTAACTGTGCAGCGGTGGAAGGGGGTTCATAGTCAAAGGTCTGGCTGGAAAATATTGTAAGAAATAGACTGTATTGAAAACTGTAGGTGACCATGCTTTGTAAGGCTATGTTCGCACAACGTCAAAAATAGAGAAAAGGCGGACGATTTTGAAATTTGAAATAAAGTCGGTTTTTGCTGCGATTTAACTAACTGCAATGGCAATGCATTGAAGTCAATGAAAAGACAGACGTCCAATGCTTACAGTATATTGAATAACGTACGTTTTTGCTGCAGACGTCAAAATAATGAACATGATCGTTATTTTCGGACGTCTTTTGCAAACAGCCGATGTTTTTTTATTAGTTGTTCACACAGGCATAACATGGGCTTATGAATATTTACGTGTATGGATCCAGTTTAAGATATTTAGACTGTGTGTGTGTGTATATATATATATATATGTTTATTATGTAGATTTCAGTTATTGTTGTAAAATGAAAATCAATCCTGCCCATTATACAATCCATTGTCGCATTGCCTGAACTAACCCCCCCCCCCCCCCATCTATATATATTAAATATGCGATCTACGAGTTATTAGTTATTTTTATTTGTGCTTTTAAGGACTGGAAATTATGCATAACTTTGAAAGCTGGTGTTTAAGCAATTTATGCAGTCATGCAGATTTTCCGTTTGTTGATAGAAGCCAGGATATTTGCTAAATATGCATTATTTTGTCTCTATGTGAAACCGGTGGCTTGATTTGTATGTATCCTTCTTTATAGAATTGTTCTAACGCTCTGTCAGAGATCACGTAGAGTAATTTTTCCCATCAATCTTTGCTGTGCAACCATGCACGGATGCTGTAGAAAAAAAGGGGGGTAGAAATCAAATCACTTAATTGCAGCATTTTTCATCTACATCTTTTGTTTTATGGTGGTAAAGGGCCTGAAGTAGCCGCCCATGATTCATGGCTGTCACTGCTGCCGTTAGCAGTTCAATCCTTCATTCTGGGCATTTTAGTACTGAAAGTACCTACACAATTACTTTGATGAATATGACTTGTTTGTTTTTTTCCCATTCTTAGCAGATAGAGGTTGTGGTTAACAGAGACATTTAAATACAATGCTACTTCTGACTTCTCTTTCCGTCCTCTGTTTCTAAACTTTTATGCCTATATTTTCAGCCCTACTGTTTATACTCTTTTTTTGTTACATTTCCTCTTCTATATAAATATTCTACTTTCATGTTTTTAGTTATTTTGATTCGTGCATTTTCCGACGTGTAGCAGAGCTGTACCTATTTTTAACAATAAAAATACTTATACCATATGCTCGGAAAAATGAATAGTAAAATTAGCATTTACAAAGAAAATGTCATTGGTATCAGCAGGTTTCTGAGAGTCGTTAAATGAGCTAGCTTTACAAAAATTTGTTGTTTTATCGGCAATGCACTGTCAGCAGAAAAAGGCGTATTCTTTGAAAATGTAAGCAAGAAAAAGACAAGTGATTGAATTTCTTTATTAGTACACTCAGTGCCAAATTCATGGTGTGATAGACACAGTCTACTCTGTAGCACATGCTTTTAAAATCTACTTAGTACACATTTTCTGCCCTTTCTTCAGTATAGACATTCAATTAATTTACTTAATGCTGGTCCCATTTTTACCATCTATTTTTCTGCCTTTGCTCACATTATTTGGTAGAAAACAAGAAATGTCTGAATAATATATCATGTTTAAGATGCTATATGGTACTAATTAAAGGGATAATCCAGACTTAGAAAAACATAGCTGCTTTCTTCCAGAAAAAGTATCTGTCAGGTCTATGGGACTGGGGGACACAGACAGGTGATGCCCCGGCACTGGCACCCAACCCGATGTCCCTGCCTAATTGCCTTGACTGCCCTAGGCAGCAGTGGACAACTGGTTGACAGTCCCTAGTCTGTATAGGTGTGGAACTGGATGTGGACAAGACAGACAAAACAGGTCTGGGTCGGCAGCTAGCAGTCTGCAAAGCACAGAAACATAATTCAGAGAATAGTCCAAAGTCCAAGCAGGAAAGTAAAAAAAAAAACAGTATAACAATCAGATAACAAGATGCTAGGTCAAGTGGTAACTCAGGGCATGAGGCTCTATCACAGGCAAGGAAGGAGGGAAAATACAGGTTTAGATGGGAGGTGAAGTCCTAGCCCCAAAACTGATTGGGACCTGGGACTCCAACCTCCTGAAAACACCTAAGCTGACTGGCAGCTGCCCCTGCCAGTCAGCATTACAACAATTACTAGCAGATGTGTGCCCAGCTGGGGAGCGGTGCGGCCCTGGCCGCAGCATGGTGACTAAGGACGCCACCGGCTTGCCCCTAGCAACTGTCCGGGTTGGTTACCGGGGATGCCGTCGGCGTGTCTGTCACCTGGCACTCTGGCAGTGCTGGGAGCTGAGCAGGCAGCCCGGCTTATGACGGCATCATAAGGCATTTCTCTAGTTTGAGTGTGGTTCTGCAATTAAGTTTCACTCACTTCAATAGAACTGAGTTGCAAAACCCCACCCAAACTGGAGACAAGGGTTGTGCTGTTTCTAGAAGATATTGGCCATGTTTTTGAAAGCCTGGATAATCCCTTTAACTATGGTCACAATAACATATAGTGGGAGATTTATCAAACTGGTGTAAAGAAGAGCTGTCTTAGTTGCCCCTAGCAACCAATCAGCTTCCACTTTTCATTGCTCACAGCTTCTTAGAAAAATTAAAGGTGAAATCTGATTGGTTACTAGGGGCAACTAAGACAATTCTACTTTACACCAGTTTGATTAATCTCCCCCATAGTATCTAATTTCTAATCCAGGCAGATTTTGTCCAGATAACATCTGAATGGACCTTGCAGAAATCCATGTACTTGCTGACAAAAAAACAAATCTAAATAAATCCAACAAATTTTCAGTTGCAGAAATTACTAAAAAAGAAAAAAAAAAATCTGTCATGTTTGAATCGAGCTTTATTTGCTAATAAAGCATAACATAACATGGACATCTGCACATTATGCCTGCAGGAGCTTTTTGGACAACCTATTGACAGGACTGTATGCCCAGAGACTGTATGCCCAGGCAGGGAAGACCAACAGCAAGCCCTAGAGCTAGGCCCTCGAGAACTGTCCCTGTCTACTTGCCGACCTTACCCTAGGCAGTCAGCCGCAACTTGGCAGCAGTCCCTCCCTACGTTACCCTGCACACAAAAAACAAACAAGACAAACAAACACAACAAGGGATGGTCAGGCAGAAATACAGTAGGTCAAAACCAGAAAATGCAAAAATAGTACCAAGTGAGCTAGCAAGAGCAAATTCAGAGAAGGGAAAAGCAAGAGGTCAGCGGCTCAAAAAAGCAAAATAAAGAAATACTAATAGCAAGCACAGAAATGAGAGTGATCGGAATTCCTATATGATGTCAGAGTTCTGGTGTGTGAATGGGAAAATCTCAGGCACTCAGACCACACAGCTAACAGGCTAGTACATTGTGCAGCTATGGTTTGGTATCTTTGGTGGCAGCTATACATAGCAACCAGCATAGGATTTTATGGGCGCTATGGTGATAGATTTTTCTGATTGGTTTCTATCACATAATTACAGGATTTTAAACCATTTTGCATATAATAGATTAAAGGGGTTGGCCACTTTATAGTAAAATTGCTCAGTATACAGTATTAATAGCTGTACCCACAACACTTACTGACAGCAGCTCCCTGTGTACCTCATAGAGCTAAAATCAGACTCTCCTCCTCCAGGCTGTGCTGTCCTGCTCTGTGGTGAGTCTGTCCATAAGATTGCCGACATGGAGGAGCAAGTGATCATGCCCCACCCCCCAGTGTCCACCATAGGCGTATACAGGCTAAGTCGTGGACACTAGGGGCGGGGCATGGTCACATGCTCCTTCATGTCAGCCATCTTGTAAACAGACTTGCCACAGAGCAGGACAGCACAGCCTGGAGGAAGGGAGTCTGATTTGAGGTATCTTTATGAGGTACACAGGGAGCTGCTGTCAGTAAGTGCAGTGACTATACTTCCTAATACTGTACACTGAACAATTTCACTATAAAGTGGTCAACCCCTTTAAATAAATCCAGCAAATATTCTACTAGTATAGAAAAGAACTTAGTTATACTAAATTTAAAGGGTGGGACCTTATAGTAGTATTTGGAAAAAAACTTTTCTTCTGAGTTTTTTTTTTTTCTAGCCCAATCCCTCATGCTGCTTATTCGGAGATAAAGTTTCACAATAGATCATATGATATTTTCATGTTTAATTCAACTTCTCCATGTAGTTATCCCTAGCTTCTACATCATCAGAAATAAATACTAGAGAGACCTACATTATGATGATGGAATGCCACACGCAGTGGGAGAAAGGACAACAAATTTGATTGAACTTAGGTATTTCAAGTTTGGAAATATGTGCTCCCCACTAAAATGAGCTATTGACTAATACAGAAAGAAATGTTATATTGCAGTAATGTTCATCTTCATCCACACTATAATGAGAAGGATTAGACTTACTTCCCTATGAGCAATATTTATATCGGCAATACATGAAAATGTATTTCCCTAATATTTTTTCTGTATGTGTGAGGCTTTAAATTTTACTGAAGTGATTAATGTTTTAATTTGCTGTTTCAGCTGGGTACAAGTTTACTATGCTAAATAAATTACTTTCTAGGAATAGAAAGGAATATTTCTTACAAAGAGCTTAATTTCCAGGTTGCATAAGTAAAGCCTGAAATCAGGATTGACCGGACTAGAACATTATCTTTTATTTCAGGAATAAAAAATAAATAAACAATTAAATTATTCGTAAATTTCACCAATTTAATTTCAGATTACTTGAAAGGAGATACTGGCTTAGATTAGTTTTCATTTACTATACATGAAAGCACCAGCATTTGAGATATCTCAATAGACTTTTTTCTTGTATAATTTTATTCCACTGCAATTTATTTTGTTCAATACAAAAGTAATACTATAATTAAAAGAAACATTCTATGATCAGTCTTCCTTCTGAACGGGAATAACTGTAATGCTTTCCATTCATGTTACTGTATATGGACTTTTATTTGTGTAACCTAAGGTAGCCTAAAACTGTTGTAGTGTTTATGTCTTTTATTTATTATACTGGGTAAACATCCACTGTGCAGAGCAAAAAGTAAGTGAACTTTCATGTTAATAACTTGAGGAGCTAATTGGGTTTCAAAGGTGATTTGCTCACACAAAGTCACACAAAGCCTGGTTATTGACAAATCTGATTATCTTAAAGGGGTACTCTGGAGGGTATCCATGACCTCTGTCCATGACAAGAATTGTTCAAAGCAAAGGTTTTCTATGGTAATTTGTTACTGCTCTGAACTGTTCCTGTCACAGACAGAAGTGGCAGTAAGGAATACTGTAAAGAAAACGCCACTTCCTGTAGTGGATATAAGTACTGGAAGACGTGAGATTTTTAAATAGAAGCAATATCTAAATCTGTATAACTTTTTGACATCCTCGTTGTCCCCTACCGCCAGATGTAGAGCTGTACACAGTTTGCTGTTATCCCGCTGCATGCCGCCATACCGTACAATGTCCCTGCTGTGCTGTACGAGTGTGCTGTAGTGAGCTCCCCCTGGTGGCAGGAAGCCTCCATACTATACGCTCTGTCCCTGCTGTGCACATGAATTGTGAATTCTTCTTGGAAAAATAAGACATCAGCTGAAAATAAGACCTACTGCATCATTTGGAGCAAAAATTAATATAAGACATTGTCTTTTTTTCAGGCCAATAGGGTATGAGAAAAACACTTAAAAGGGTACTCTGACCAGGACCCCTTTTTAGGCAATGCCTGGGGAGAGGTAGTGAAAACAATAACATTCACTTACTTCCCAACTTCAGTGCTGCCGCCCTCATTCTGACAATCTGTTCCCTCGGTGTCTGGCTCCTTCCTGGTCTTGAGATAGGACTTCAGACCCGATTTGGCAGGCCCATTCAGAAATTTAACAGCAGAGGTGGGACATGGTGTACCACAGACATTATATGTAGTATAGATGCTCATGAAATATACCTATAGTACACAGTACAGTGTAGTATAGTACAGTGATCTTTGAGTCTCGTTGCCTCATTCATTGTTTTAGATATGTAAATTAAACCATTGTTAGAGACTAGAGTTATCCCTGCCTCTGGGCAAATAATGGGCCCCAAACATCCAACAGAAGACAACCAATTTTGGAACAGATTTTAGAGTAATTCACTTTTCCACTAACTTCTAACTAACTAACTAACTATTATCCAGTTCCATCACAAGAAGACACAGGAGGTGCTAGAAAGCACACAGCAGACAGGAAAGTAGTAGAACCCCAGTGTTTCCAGTAAAATGGACGTTGGTCCCGGATGAGCAAAAACATGGAAAGAAAAAATATGGGAATGTGAGCAAAAAAAATTAAATCGGAGATTTGATCAAGTTGTTGATAATGCCGACCTTCTCACCTGGAGCAGGACCTGAACCTGGAGCCTTTTTAACAGTGTCATCTGCAGCATTTATAGCAGTGACCCTGTTTTATATGTTACCCAGTCTTTACATAATACATTAGCTATACAAATAATTCCATATTAGGATAGAACAGCAAACCTACATGTTGATAGTTTCCATGTTATCTTTATTGTAGAGATTAGAGATGAGTCCGATCGTTCGGTACTAAAGGCAACCAATCACCTAAAAAAATGCCTGTTACGCCTTCCCCGTCATGCAATGTACAAACAGCAAACTTACTTAATAAACTTGGTGCGCTGTTTGTAAATTGTCCCCAAGCAGTCATCTGGGCGGTGAGCCGTCACATCGGCGCGCCTACGTTATTTGCTGCGCCACACATGCGCAGTACAGAGGGTCTGGTCCGCACTGTACTGCACTGGTACAGAGTAGCCTCAAACTCATTGCCGGACTCATTGACTGCTTGGAAACAACTTACATACAGCACCCCAAGTTTATAAAGTAAGTTTGCGGGTTGTACATTGCAGGGAGGGGGGGGGTAAAACATGTCTGGGAAGTGTGCTGGGTGCTGATACAGCACATTTGCATGCTCAACTGTAGTAAAGAAATTTAAAAAAACACCGGAAAATTAATAAATATATATATTAAAAACTAAGAACAATATATTTGGCAAATCAAACATTTAAAAAATGTACATGTAAGATAAAGTACATTGACTGATTGCAATAATGTGAAAAAAATAGGTCAGCGGCATGCTTACCTACATGCCTGTTATGTGATAATGTTCCTTTAATAAAATCATATGTGCTCTTAGTTTTCTTTTTTTTTTTTGTTGGAGTTGCTGAAAAGCCTTTTTAACAAAATACAAAGCAAATATCAATTCAATCAAATGCTTACTTCTTATGTATTTTTGTTGTTGTCTCTTTTAATTCAAAGTGATTAGCAAGGTCTGAAAAAAATCACCTTATCTCTGTAAAACACAGGTACAAACACTGAGTAAATATTTTGGTAAACAATTATTTTTCAATTGCATATTCAGCAGTGTGCTAAATTATGCATAATCTCGCATAAGTAATAAGCTAAGGTAGCTTACATTTGTTTTTTAGTTTTTTTTTTTTTTCCTTTTACCTGACCTATTTCTTTCAGTGTTGTTAGCTTCTTAAATCATGTATGAGCTTTCGTAAGGCTTCAATGGGTAGTTCTACTAGAAAGACTTCAGTAATAAATTTCAAGACTAGATAAGTTTTTTGACAAGCAAGGGGGAAAATATAAAGAGTATAGAATTCACACTAAGGGATTTTAGCACAATCCGAACAAAGCAGCTTTTCTTAATTTACTGTTAAAAATTGAAAAAAGAAATGTGTATAAAAAAAATTCTTTGCAGAGTTTAAATAATTTATCAGAAAATGTTTCGGAGGACGCAACACAAAAAGTCAATGTAGATTTACAATAAGATTTTTTTATGAATAAACTATTGTATAACAATATAAATCATGTAGAAGTTTTCTGTGTCAAACTGAAAATTAGCTTATATTAAAACGACTGTACCATCAGGTACATCACTTTAAGAATTAACAACAATAGACCAGCACCGGCACAGGGATGCCAGTGGGGCAGTCTTTTTTTTAAACCATGGCTCAGTGCCCATGCACGGCACCGGTCAATTCACAGTTACCGGCCCAGAGCGAAGTACTGGAGGCAGGCCATCCAACCCCCAGTGGGAGGGAACTCCCGACCCTCTGTGATGCAGCTCCATCAATTCTAATGGCGCCACGTCACAGAAGGGAGGGGTTTCCTCCCACTGGGGGCAGGCCTTCCTGCCTTCAGTATTTTAAGGCTGGGCCGGTGACTGGGAAAAGACCGCAGCCATGCACAGGAACCGGGCCAAGGTTTAGAAAAAAAGACTGTGGCACCGGCATCCCCATACCGACGCCGGGTTATTGATGTTAAAATCTTAAAGGGGTTATCCAGAGCAACAAAAACATGGCCACTTTCTTCCAGAGACAGCCCCACTCTTGTCTCCAGCTTGGGCAGGGTTTTGCTGCTCATTTCCATTGAGGTGAATGGAGCTTAATTGCAAACCGCACCTGAACTGAAGACAAGAGTCGTGTTGTCTCTGAAAGAAAGTGGACATGTTTTTGTAGCACCGGATAACCCTTTTAAAGCGATGTACCTAATGGTACATTTGCTAGTAAGTATGGAACAGGTAAAATGTAAAATGCTGGTGTACTGATCTGTTAGTAAGTCTTGTCTTCAGCACATGAAAGACAGGCTTAACAGTATTATTTTCTTCTTCCTGTAGTCCAGTTGTAAATGAAAAAGCCTGCCACTATAAATTTCACTCTGTCAGTGTTTTCGTGACTCTAGCTCTTGGAAGTGTAATTTGAAAGTGAGGAGTATTGCTTTTCTTATTATTGAGAGTCCCCTACTCTTATGCTCCTATTCAGTCTGCTAATATTACAGGTATGAACTATCCCATCCCCACTACAATCTACAGGGCAGTCAAAACCTCTCTACATGATGGTTGCTGGTCTTTACTAGACCAAAGTTCCCCAGAGCCCCACACTAATCTTCTTCAAGGCTGATGTCACTCAATGCTTATACAGACCTCCCAAAGGTGACTTCACCTAGGGCCGTAGGTGCACAATAAATTGCTGATGGTTCACAGGCTGCCCTTTATTGAATGACCAGGGGCATAGCTACCATGGAGGCAGACCACACCACTGCCACAGGGTCCTTGCACTAAGGGGCCCTTGGCCCTTTAACTGTGAGTGCTCATGATAAATGCTCACAGTTAATTGCTGCAGCGCTCTGACTGACAGAGCACTGGCTTCTTGCCCTGCCAATTTCTTTTGGAAAGTCTCTTGTGGCCAGAGGCAACATTGCACCTCCAGCCACAAGAGATCCCTCCAACCCATACACATTTTCACCTGGCCCGACACAGTCCTCTGGCATTTGTTCTCTCAGCTCCCTGGCACACGAGTGATGTTACTTCGCCATTGGGGAGATTGGAGAATGAAGGAACAATGAGAAACTTTGCCGGGCCAGGTACTTATGTTGGGTGGGGGGGGGGCCATACAGGATTCATGGGGCCCCATACAGTTTTTTGCTATGAGGTCCCATGAATCCAAGCTATGCCCCTGATACTTACAACTGCATACTAGTAGAATTGTCTAGCTATCACAATTTATCCTTGTTTAGATCACGAAGATCAATAAGATTCTTACAAGGATTCTTACTAATATCCAAAACCCCTGGCAGGACAGGATCAAAATGAAAGCCACAAGGGGCATCACCTGTAGTGGAATAAGGATTTATGTACTGCTGTCGTTCAACCGCCTTGTCATGGTTTCTCCATTAATTACTTGTAAGAGGAGTCTCCACAGGTTTGCTCTTCCTTATGGTGGGCTTTAACAGGCCTGTAGTAGTAGTAGTAGTAATAGTAGTAGTAGTAAGTAGAGATGAGCGAATACGTTTCAATCAAGTAGGTATTCGATCGAATATTACGATATTCAAAAGATTTTAATTCAATCAAGTAGTGAGGCGAATAAGCGGGAAACATTCGAAAGCCCTCCCATCGCAGTTGCCGCTTTTTTAAATCCAATCACCATGTAGGGAGGCCATGAGGGACCCTGGGAGTACGCACGCAGCATGAAAACGGCATCTACCCTCATTGGATAGCTGAACCACATGACCTCGAATCTTAAATACTTGGCTCCCGCCTCTCGACTGCAGATGAGCTTTCAACCTAGTCAAGGAGAGTTCTTGGAGCAGGGAGAGATAGGTTTTAGTAGCGTTTTTTTTAGGCAGGCTTACTACAGAACCCAAAAGTCCTTTTCAGGGCTAATATCCAGCGAAAAAGTCATCTCTGAATCCAAAGCACTTCTCAGTGCTAAGAAATAGATGATATAACAGCAGCAGCAGCTGTATTCATTCCTGTACCCTGTGTGTACAATTGACTTATAGTGTCCCTGTTTAACACCACTAAGGGCATGTTATACATATTGTTCCAGTAGCCCACTAAGGGCACTTGATATATACTGTTTCAGTAGCCCAGAAAAAGGCACGTGATACATATTGTTCCAGTAGCCCAGAAAAAAGCACGTCATACATACTGTTCCAGTAACGTTCGTACAGCATTACGCGTGATACGTGCGAATAACATGACGTTCTGCGGATGCACATTGAAATCATGTATGTAACACTGCGCAAGAAATACGAACAAAATGTGTGAACATTGCCATAAATGTTCGTAAAGCGTTCACAAATATTTTTCCTTCGCAACTGCAGAGCATTATACTGCGATTTTGGGGTGTTGGGTGCACCCAGGCATGCTCCTTCTAATGTCCCAGTGTCATTCCGGAGGTGTTGACATCGTTTAGGGAGGTTTCATGGTAGACTTGGTGACCTCCAAGTGGTCAAATTTTGATTTCCAAGTACCGAGAATTTTTTTCCCCATAGACTATAATGGGATCGAATACTCATTTAAATAGTCAAATATCGGTGCCTATTCGATTCGAATTCTCGAAAGTCGAATATTTCACTACTCGCTCAGAATAATGGAATAATGCTTGATGACACCTGATTTACTAGAAACAATTCCTTTTTTAACTTTTAACTTCTTTAAGAATAGCAATGTAGGCTCACTCGCAATGCAGAATTTAGCATGGTGGATCACTTTCAATCTTGAATATACAGTACACCACAATAGGGTAAGAGTATTTCTAGATATTAAGGTGTTTTGTGGTCTCTTTACTCCCTAATTTCATTACTCAGACAGCTAGAATTTAATAAGAACTAAAATAAAGTGTGTACATATGTATATGTATAAATATATATGTGTTATATGCAGCGCTTCAAATGATATTCTAGTTATAAATGTGCCTACTGGTGAATACTGTGCATGCCAATACTCTAAAGCTTATAGAAAACATAGAAATAGAAGATTGTCAGCAGAAGAAGACCACTGGGTCCATCTAGTCTGCCCTTTTAGTATTTCTCTTCTTATAATCTTAGGATAGATATATGTTTATCCCAGGCAGCTTTACATTCTATTATTGTTGATTTATCAACCACACCTGCTTGTTCCATGCATCTACTACTCTTTCAGTAAAGTAAGATTTTCTCACGTTGCTTCTGATCTTTCCCCCAACTAACCTCTCGCTGTGTCCTCTTCTTCTTAAGTTCAGCTTATTGTCACACAGCAATGCTTGGTCTCATAAACATCAGTAGTAGGTGTAGGTAATATTGATCATGTCTGATTTTGTAATTATCGTACCAGGTATCAAAGAGTCTACAATAGATAAGCCGCTAAAACGCAAATGCTATAAAAAGCCTACCTAATATCTGTGGCATCCGTGTAGTCCCGAAGCAGAAGTCAGGCTGAAATTACTGTTGAGAGCCCACAGCTGGCTATACTTAGTGTGCAGTCTTCCGGTTTTCCTGCTGCAATTTAAGTGTAACACCATGCACTAGCGCAATAGCTCTGCAGTGAAGTGAAACAGTCCTGAGTGACGTCACTTATCTTGGCTGGGGATCCTCTGGAGGGAAAAAAATCCTACTAGTTTCAGTGCGAACCCCTTTGTCAAGGACACTCAGTTGTCCTAAGAGAGATGTTTGGGTGCTGCCCGTTTTATTTTTTTTTATATGTGGGGTATGTGGCTACCTCCTGTTGGCTTGGGTGTTATAAACTAAGATTAGTTCAGCTTGTAGGCTTAATGTGAGCCAAGAGAGGCCATTGCTAGAATAGGACCATCTCTCTGAGGTCACCTTGGCGTGGTGAGATGGAACACTCTGATGAAATAGTTTGCTAAGAACCTCCTTTTGAAAAAGCCTTTAGAATAGGATTTTATTGTGTGTATGCTGGGGATAGTATGTGCGATAAGTCCTGGCACTTGCTGTTGAAGTAGTGGCCATTTTTTGCATTTTATGTCTGATGACAAGTCAAAAGTTTCTACAAATGACAATAATGCTGTAATGAAAAAATGCATGTTGTAAAATCTGTATGTTAACACAATAGTCGTTTACCCCAGAATAATAACTAGGACAGGTTTACTTATTAACTTATTAGAAGCGAGCAAATGGAAATCTCTTGTTCTTACTTTCGACAATGTGTCACATGATAACAAATTTCAGTCTGTTTAGAGGATATCATTTTATGGAAAGAGAGCTTAGTAAAATGTATTTACCCTGTTAAACAAGGAAGTCAATAAAAGTCAGAAGCTCCACTATATCATGCTTATTTAATTGTTAAGCTTTATCTGTATTAGAAGCCATCGCAGTTGAAGGGCAATCTTCTGTTGTATCACAAATACTTAAGTATTTATAGGACAAGGTTCGTACATTTTGCAATGGATGACGATGTTGATTCTATTTATTTTTTAGTTTTTTCCAAAAACAAAGTAATAAACATATGTTGAAGATATAAGAAGTATGAGACATGTATATTTCCACGTGAAATTAACCTTCCTTATTAGGGATGGTCCGAACCTGCCGAGGTTCGGGTTCGTATGAACCCGAACTCTCGGCAATTATTCCCGAGCCGAGCTGATGCCGAGCGTTCTGGTTCATACGACCATTGGCAGGTTCGGACCATCCTTATTCCCTATATATTGAAGACATCTCTATTGATAGAATTAATTATTAATCCAATAGAATACTGGCCATCTACTAATTAATGTTTTTATTTGTCACTTACACTATTGCTGTTATACGTGCCACTTTTAAATTTTATTTTTAAGTTATGTTTTGTAACGTATGGGCAGCATAACCATGAGAAGCCTAAAACACGGACAGGCTCCCTTATAACAATGATGTATGATTCACGCTAAAATGTCACAGAGTTTACAAGGAATCATCTATAAAATCACCTAGGAATTTGGTTTTGATTATTAGATCTCTCCCGATATGCATATAAAGAAATCTATCAATCAAGGCCTATCAATCAATCTATCAATCAAGGTGGAAATGGAGAATCTGCCAGGGATCCCCCATCACTCAGGCACCTATTCCTGAAAAGTATGTTTAATATAATTCAAAGTCTACCCCTACTTCTGTTAAAAAGTTGCACATTTTTGTGCAAAGCCAGCTTTCTAAAAAATTGTTCACCTTTTTAACGTTGTGGACCCCAATTACAAAGTTGTTGAAAACAGGACGTAGGATTACGCAACATGGTCAGGGATCAGCAGTGCACATGTGCACGACACTGACGTGGCAGTGCACACGCAGCTTTTTAGTTTTCAGCCATGTTGGTTGGGGCATCGTCGGTGTGTCACGGCGCGCCTAAAGTGAGCGCTATTCACCCGATGTCAAAATGGACTCCGGTATCAGATTAGCGCTACCACATGGATAAAGGTAGCATCTTTCATATGTATTTTTCACCTGTGCCACTTCTTATGTGATTGGTTGTTCCACCCATAAATACCATAGCTACCTCTCAGTATGCACCTCCTGACGAAGGGCGTGACCGAAACGTGCATTGTGGTGTTCCTTGGGGTGAGGTCAGCATGGTATCAAGCACTTTAACTTATCTGTCCTTCTTCATGTGTGTTGGTCTATGTGCTTGTAATGTCTGTTTTCCCTGTATTGTATGTCTGACGCAATTTATTTATGCAATTTAGTTTATTGCTGCACTTGCACTTTATAGTTATCATGAGACTTGTTGTGCCATACATGCTTTTCTTTTAGATTTGTCCTCGGCCTAATACTATTGGAGCAAAAGGACATATACACACGTCTTACAATTGAACCATTTATATGTTGCACAAGGCACATTGCACTTTGCTGTCTTTATGAATTTTCATGGGCTAACATGTGTGTTTTAATATTCTCTGTATTTAACCTTGTTTTCCATATTTACTAATCATTGTTTGTCTTTTTACTTGATGTTTGTTGAATAAAATCATATAATAAAATTTTTTTTGTACTAAATTGGAGAATTGTGTGTTTATTTGTTTGAGGGGAATTTGCAAATAGTGTAAACCACCCCACCACGATAAGGTGGCCTCATGCTCGGGATGGACCCTACACTGTACTTTGGCCTCTCGATGGCATACAATAAGCCTATGCTCTGGGCATGCAAGATCCAACTAATACTGGCAAAATACCCACCTGGGTGGGATGGGTGGAGTGCACGACCAAGTAGAGGCAGAAAATCCCCAATCTGGGGGACAGATTGGTAGGAGAGTTGACCAAATTCGTCTTTTTGCCTGTATTCTAGATGGGAAAGAGGCTTCATCTACTTGGTTGTGCACTCCACCCATCCCACCCAGGTGGTTATTATTTTACCCAGTATTAGAGTAGGCTTAGGCTTATTATATGCCATGGAGAGGCCAAAGTACAGTGTAGGTTTGGTTTCATATTTAAGAGATGAATCAGCTCTAGGGATAGGGGGTCTTTTAAACATTTTTTTGCATGGGGCTTAAAACTTTCTAGTAACTCCCCTGCGGAACAACCTCCAGGTAAAAATTACCATTCATTGCACTAGATGGTAGCATGAGGAATATGAAATAGCAGCAGGAGCACAAAATTATTCTCTGTATAGGGGAAATGAAACATCAATGGTTATTTATGTATATAGGAGGGTTGTATATAGGAAGCAAGACAGCTTGATTTTTTGTAATATAAAAAGATAGAACTAAGAAAGGTATATAATGTATAGACAACGGTAACCCTGCATGGATTGGATTCATTTAATTGCATGACATTATTTGTCATTGTTTTCAGCTTCTTTCTAATTCTATTTATCTACTGCTCTGTATAAACATTAAGAATCGTCTCATCTCCTATATAATATGTTGTTTTGTCTCTATACAGATAATTGCAATGGAGTGCGTATACAAAACTAACAAATCCAAAATTGTAAAATGACTAAACTACAGATTGCAGATTTTTGCATCAAAACTTAAAGGAGAAGGAGAAGATTTAAAGGAGAAGTGCAGCTATTGTTAAAATTGCTGCTGTGCTTGGCAGAAAGCATGTGGATCTATCTGCCAGACATGTCAGGTTTCTATGTAACCAGGCGCCTACTTAACTCCAGCCATGACCTCTTGGATCATGATGAAGCTCTCAGTTTCTTCTTTGCTGGTGCCATCAGCTTGCAACCTAGACAACAGGCGTTTGAAGAGGATGTCAGAGGACAACAAATTCTTTGCCATTGCCAATCAGTGACTTTTCTACAGATGCAACCTGGGAGTGAGGAATGGATTCTTTAGATTCCATTCCACAGTTGTAGGAACTACCAGATTGTAGTTTACAGGATCACTATCTCCAACCTCTTCAGGACTGGGCTGATTTTGGGCTTAAAGACTAGAAATGATCGAACAGCGGAAAATCTTAGGTTCTATAGAACTCGAACCCTGTCGAACCTTGCGCATTTGATTCCCAATGCCTTCCCGTCTGTGGGGAAGGAGGAGACAGCCCGGGTACCGCCTGGAATTCCTGGATACAGCCTATTACCTAGGCTGAATCCCAGAATTTCAGGCGGTACCCGGAATTCCGGCGAGACATCTGATCTAAGAAAGCACCGGCAAGTAGAAGGCTTCAGCTATCTTCCGCTCACAGGACAACCCCTTTAAATAACTGACATCAGTGGATCATTAAAGGGGTACTCAAGCAAAGAAACTTTTCAAAACTGGTGTAAAGATTTGTAATATACTTCTATTAAAAAATCTCCAGTAGTGATCAGCTGCTGTATGTCCTGTAGGAAGTGTATTTGTTCCAGTCAGACACAATGCTCTCCACTGTTACCACTGTCTTTGCCAGGAACTGTGCAGAGCATTAGAAAATACACATAGAAAACCTCTCCTGCTCTCTAGACTGAATGGAATAGATCACTTCCTGCATGACATACAACAGCTCATAAGTATTGGAAGACTGAAGAATTTCTAATCAAAGTAAATTACAAATCTCTAGCACTTTTCGCCACTAGTTGATTTGAAAGATTTTTAATTTTTTTTTTGCTGGGTACCCCTTTAACAGCGAGTGTCAGGTGTAGGTAACCTTCACCTTCACCGCATGGAGTTGGTCATCTTCAGGTCCATACTCTCCCTTCATCTTGCTGATGCTGCAGCAATGGGAAAGGGTTCAAACAACTTTATTTGTGCCTATTTTACCCCCTTGTATTTATATTAAAGCTGAAATCCTCTGTTGCTTCCTTTTAACTTGGCGACACAAAAAAATCTCACCGCTGCAGATTTTTATTAAAAGTCATTTATGAGTCATTGACAATGCTAAATTTCATCCTACTAGAGCAGCCATTTCTTTTTTAAATTCTCAGCAAGTTTTTTTTTTCTTCTTCTTTTCATCCTTTGTGCGTTATTAATTCCTTTTCTTTTAAGAGTACAAAAATAATGGTCTTTTTTACAGACTTATCTGATTTGCAATTTCTAGCCGAGACTGTTGCCTGTTGAACTGCTGAGAAATTTATATCTAAGGTCAGTTTCACCTCAATCAATAGAAATCTATCTTTTGGCCTAATCCAAAATCAATAGCCTCTAGAGAATTACCGTCCCTTCTGCCTCTGAAAGCATGTAGGGTTTAGAATATTATCTTTGTAAAACTGAAGCATTTGTGTTATCTGATGCTTGTTCTAAAAGGCTTAAGTCAATTATATGTTTTCGGCGAAAAGTCGGAAGGACCGGTTCATTACATAAAATACAATTAATCCAAATGAAATGTTTATGCAGCCAATGTCGGTAATTTTATAAAAACAATGAAAAATAAAGCATACCTACTCATGTATTTTACTAACCATTTATCCATCTTACATAACAGCCCCCGTACCTAACGACAATTTTGACCAAGCCTCGTTCTTTGTCTACCACATATATTTAAATTAAACTTGTACTGCTCTTATCTAGTCAATAGTATTGCCTCGAATCCATCAAGGTAAGAGCATAGATGAAAACTGCAAATTAACTCTATCTCCAGTGGTAAAGTTGACATTGAACCATTTGTACTTATTTTTCCAGCTTCCTTTTCTCTTGGCTCAACATATCTTAATTTGTATAGCATGAAATGATCAACCATGAAAAAAAAAAATATTTGGCGATTTTTTGTCAGATATTCATGTTATGTTTTTCTGTGTGTGGCCACTCAATGGGAATTGCAGCCTCCTATGAATGGTCGGTTTAGACCATCATACATTTGAGCGATTATTTGTAAACACAGCTAACGATCAAGCGACAAGCGAGAAAATGTTCATCGTTACAGTCGATAATTGTCTCATGTAATACAAAACAACAGCCGACATAAATGGTGTCGCCTGAACGTTGTTTGTCATTGTCTTTCAACATGGTAAAAGACAAACGACAAAGATATCAACGATCTGCTGCCATCACTCCATGGAATTGTAGTGGCGGCAGCAGACCAATGCTATCTTCTATGGTTTGCCCTGATGATCTAGCAATCACCTGGGCAGCCCCCCTGCAGCTTCCCGTGATGCCTCTGCTCTTACCCGCTTGCTGCTGACACATGTAATAGCGCCAGCAGCGAGCGGGGAACGAGGAGCAAGCAAGCACTGACGGCTCCTCTACAACGCCCCGTGTAATAAGGGCTTTAGTCTAAACAGTCTTTCAAAGATTCACCCTAGTGTGTGAGATGGCCCTAAGCGATCTTAAATCGATCATAAAAATGATTTTTTCAAACTATTTAACTCTTCGTCTTAACGCTGATCGGCATAAAAACCAAATCATTCGAAAAAATTGTTAAACGATCCATTGAGCGAATTATCACTACATGTAAATTGACCATTAGGGTGTTTGTTGGCTTGTTGCAATAATTTATTGAGTTTATTAAGTAAGAAATATTCAATCTCCTGAAATATGTTTTTTGGTAGATTTATTAAAATCGGTTGTTTGATTCAATTTGCATTCGACAACAGATTTGGCCATTACCAACTAATACACAAACTAATGAGCATACGGCATCACAGCTTACCTCTGGCCTGCTGAACACATTTTTGAGGGACATTTAGAGCAAATAAAATCAATTAATGCTGCGTTTACACAGAATGATTATCGTTCGAATTTCCGCATAAACTATCCCATTTGAGCGATAATCGTACTGTGTAAACACAGCAAACGATCAAAGGAAGAACGAGAAATCATTCATTTTGATCTTTCAACAGGTTCTCAAATCGTCGTTCGTCTTTTGCTGAAAATCTTAACGATCGCAATAAAGATTTTTCTTATGAATTTTCAAACAATTTTTCTAACGATTTATTTGTCTTAACGCTGATCATTATAAAAACCAAATTGTTGCTTCAAAATCCTTAAACGACCGATTGGGCGAATTATCGCTCCGTGTAAACGTAGCATAAGAATTTAATCCCTCTTCTCTAATTTTGAGGAGTTAGAGTCCTTAGAGGGGTTGTCCAGGTTTGGAAAAACATGGCTGGTTTATTAAAGAAACCGCACCACTCATACTCACAGTTTGGATGTGGTTTCACAAGTCAGATTCTTTGAAGTCAATGGAGCTTCCTTGAAGTGAATAGCACCCCTCCATTATCTGTTGGGGAGTGCTAATTTTTTATCTTCTAATTCTGGATAACCCCTTTAAAAGAATTTTCAGAAAAACAGTTGTGGATAAATCTGTATATAAAGTCCAGTTGTATTTCCTAGCCTCCTGTAAACTTAAAGGGGAACTATCAGCAGGTTAAATTAATCTGAACTGCTGATAGCTCCTTCTTCCACATGAGTTGTTGAGGATAAAGGTAGGCCTCTTAATGTAGTCCTGTGTCCGTTTGGAGCACTACCTCGCCCCCACCATCCGGCCCGCCTCTGGACTGATACACTGGTGATCACTAGAAGGGACAGGCTGGCCGGGGGCAGATCGGCTCTTTGGGGGGCAGGGCAGTGCTCCAAATGACCTTACCATACAAAAGACTACATTAAAACTGCATGTGAACATCGATGAGGATGAAGGTAAGAGAGATAACTTCCTCCTCAGCGCCACATGCGCAATAGGGAGCTATCAGCAGGTTAGATTTGTCTAACCTTTTCACAGTTCCCCTTTAACAGTTAAAGGGATTTTTTTTCTATAAAGCTCTGAATAAGGGAATTCTGAGATAAGTTATGGTTTGTAAAAATTGTGCTATTTTACCGCAAATATCACTAATTCGTGCTAATTAAATGCTATGTGTAAACATAGCCTCACTGCCCAGTTTCCCCACAGATTACAGCGGAATGCTGGTAGGCTCAGCTTGAAAAACTTTGTGATCACATTATTGTTAAGGAACCCTACTAACAAATATGTACTGTAGAATCAGTAATATGGAATTTTGGTGATATGTACTGTGATATTACAGAATGTGCATAAAGGGAGACTGTCAGGAGATTAATGCTGCCTGTAGCATAGACTGCTTTGGGCAGCATTATTATCTGTCAGACAGAACTAGCAATTGATTCCAATCTCTGCTCATTCTACGTGTGGTGGTGTCAGTGACTGACAGCTATTTCTGTCTGTACACTAATACAGGGAAGACTGTCAATTGATGAGTGGGACCACCCACTGGACTCCTAAGGTCAAATCACAAATTGCCAGTTATACTGAATCATTTCCCACAAATATGTAGATCAATCTGCTCAGCATATTTTGCTCTTGAACTGGTGTCAGCAGATAAGACTGTATGTCCAAGATGACAGATTCCTGTTAAAAGTGATATGCAGTGAGTCGGGATGGATATCTATCATCATAGCATTCTGTAACTGAACGTTTCATACAAGACTCTAACCAAACTGTCATTCAAATCAAAGATCCTTTGCTTAGATTGTTGTCTTAGATTTCAAGTAACAAACCTCTGAGCAGTGCCAAAAATCAGAGATTATGTCCAAATATTCATACAAAGAGGTTTTCCAGGAAAAATGGACATCAATAGTTGATTAGCAGGGTGCCAACTAGTGATGAGCAAACATCCCGATGTTCGAATCCTGAACACGAACATAAAAAAATTGGGGACTCAAGTTCGGTAGAGAGAAGGTCGTGTGAAAACCTGACAACCTCAGAAATTGATGGAAATACAACGGAAATTGACAGGAAACAGGGGCAGCATGTATGCATGCCTCTGAGGCTGCCTAATGGCACCATTATGCCTAATTCTGTGCAACAGCCTGGTTAAAACAGAGGTGGGCACAGGGACCACCAAAAAACTCAGCCTGACACAGCATGGCATTGAGAACACAGGGAACCATTAAAACAGAGGTAGCATATCATGAACCACCCAAAAATTCAGCCTGACACAGCATAGCTGTGAGGACAGAGTGAACAAGGTAGAAGCGGTAAACAGTCAGCCTTCCAAAAATTATACCAGACCTAGCATGGCAGTGAGCTCACAGAGAACCATTAAAAGTGAGTGAGGAAGCATGTGAGCCTCCCCAAAATTAGGCCAAACACTGCATGGCATTGAGCACACAGAGAACTGCCGGGATCAGCAGTAGCCAACATAGAGGCAAGGCAGGAGCAACAGTAACCAACATGGAGGCCAGGCAGGAGCAACAGTAACCAACATGGAGGCCAGGCAGGAGCAACATTAGTTAACATGGAGGCCAGGCAGGATCAGCAGTAGCCAACATGGAGGCAAGGGCAGGCACACCAGTAGTCAGCAGTAGTCAACATGGATGCCAATTAAGGCCCAGCAGTAGCCAACATGGAGGCAAGGGCAGGCACCACAGTAGTCAGCAGTAGTCAACATGGATGCCAGTAAAGGCCCAGCAGTAGTCTACATGGATGGCAGTTAAGGCCCAGCAGTAGCCAACATGGAGGCAAGGGCAGGCACACCAGTAGTCAGCAGTAGTCAACATGGATGGCAGTTAAGGCCCAGCAGTAGCCAACATGGAGGAAAGGGCAGGCACCACAGTAGTCAGCAGTAGTCAACATGGATACCAGTAAAGGCCCAGCAGTAGCCAACATGGAGGCAAGGGCAGCAAGGTGGCTCAGTGGTTAGCACTGTAGCCTTGCAGCGCTGGAGTCCTGGGTTCAAAGACGACCAAGGACAACATCTGCAAAAAGTTTGTATGTTCTCTTTGCGTTTGCGTAGGTTTCCTCCGGTTTTGCTCCCACACCCAAAAACATACAGATAGGTGAAGCGCTGTGGAGTCTGTGTGCGCTATACAAATAATAATAAAAAAAAAACAAAAAACAAGGGCAGTAGTCAACATGGATGCCAGTTAAGGCCCATCAGTAGTCAACATGGATGCCAGTAAAGGCCCAGAAATAGTCAACATGGATGCCAGTTAAGGCCCAGCAAAAAGGAGGCAAGGGCAGGCCCAGCAGTAGTCAACATGGATGCCAGTAAAGGCCCAGCAGTAGTCAACATGAATGCCAGTTAAGGGCCAGCAAAAAGGAGGCTCCCTAAAACTAGGCCAGACACTGCAGGGCCTTGAACACACAGAGAGCCATTTCAAGTGAGTGAGGAAGCTAGTGAGGCTCCTCAAAACTAGGCCAGACACAGCATGGCATTCAGCACACAGAGAGCCATTACAAGTGAGTGAGGAAGCTAGTGAGGCTCCCCAAACCTAGGTCAGACAGTGCAGGGCCTTGAACACACAGAGAACAATTACAAGTGAGTGAGGAAGCTAGTGAGCCTCCCAAAAATTAGGCCAGACAAAGAGAGCCATTAAAAGGGAGTCCACCCAAAAATTGGAGTGAGTTCAGGGGCTGGGATATGTAGTGGTCATGAACCCGGGTGCTGACAGCTAACTGGCTAGGCCAGTTGTCAGTCAGCACTCACCATCAAGAGTACACTTGATGCCTCTCGACCGGGGGTCGAGACCACGGCTACACAAAAAAATAAAATAAAACAGCAGGCTGGTTGGCGGGGGCGCGATCAGTGGGCCCCCGTCAACCAGTCCAGCTCCTCCGCAGACGTAGTGTGATGTCAGAGCATGGCAGTGAGGACACAGAGAACCATTAGGAGTGAGGAAGCAATTGAGCCTCCCAATAATTAGGCCAGACCCTGCATGGCGGAAGAACACTTGGCAGTTTGCTGAGAATTGTAGGAGGAGGAGGAGGAGGAGAGGAGATACCAAAAATCTTCATGTTCAGCTGCTTTCCCCGGGTAGACAGTTGGATTCAGGTGAAATCCAGGCTTTGTTCATTTTTATAAACGTCAGCCTGTCAGCGCTGTCAGTGGACAGGTGGGTGCGCTTATCAGTGATGATGGCACCAGCTGCACTGAAGACCCGCTCTGACAACACGCTAGCGACAGGGCAGGCCAGCACCTCCAAGGCGTAAAGCGCCAGTTGGGGCCACGTATCCAGCTTTGAAACCCAGTAGTTGTAGGTAGCAGAGAGGGAAGGATGGTGGTATGGTTAGCAAGGTACTCCCTCACCATCTTCCTGAAGGCTTCCCCCCTACTCTGTCTAGACTGGGGACGGTTGACATAGTCTTGCTGGGGTGCCATGAAACTGTCAAAGGCCTTGGAGAGTGTTCACATGCCCCTTGACAAGCTGCCTGCTCGACTGCTCCTCTCCCCCGCTTTTTGGCCCACAGAACTACGTCTTCTGGCGCTAGTGGTGTCAGATGGGAAGTACATTTTTAGCTTCTGCACAAGGGCCTGTTGATATTGATTCACTCTCATACTGCGTTCCTCGGCAGGAATGACAGTGGAAAAGTTCGGTTTCTACCAAGGGTCCAGGAGAGTGAACACCCAGTAATCTGTGTTGTCCAAAACCAGTAGTCAACATGGATGCCAGTTAAGGCCCAGCAGTAGTCTACATGGATGCAAGTTAAGGACCAGCAACAAGGATGCAAGGGCAGGCCCAGCAGTAGTCAACATGGATGCCAGTTAAGGCCCAGCAGTAGTCTACATGGATGCCAGTTAAGGACCAGCAACAAGGATGCAAGGGCAGGCACACCAGTACTAAACATGGATGCCAGTTAAGGCCCAGCAGTAGTCTACATGGATGCCAGTTAAGGACCAGCAACAAGGATGCAAGGGCAGGCACACCAGTAGTCAACATGGATGCCAGTTAAGGACCAGCAACAAGGATACAAGGCCAGCAGTAGCCAACAAGTAGCCAACAACCCCCAGCACCCTTTCGATTTTCAATTTGACAGTGCCCCTCTAAGTAGTCTGCCCTGTCACCACTGCCTTAATTCCTTCCAAGTAACCTAAGTCAGAGACTGCCCTTACTTAAGTCCAATGTCTTCAGAAGCCTCACCATTCTTGCTCAAAGTCTACACTCTCTTAAAGGGGAAGTATCTGACATACCCACTTCCAAGCTTCACTACAGTGTGTTACAACTGTGAACTATCAGAATGTGACTCCATTTTTGTGTACTACCCCTTTAACACTATACTAAGTAACGTTCTATTCAGTCCCTGGAGTAGGTGCTAGCCTGCTGATACCATTTGCAGACCCTTTTGTCACCACAGGACAAGGGACACTCCAGCTTGCAGCAATTCAAGAACTCAGGAGAGCCTCTTTGCCACTTTGCACAGGAGAATCCAGTAGCCAACAACCCCCAGCACCCTTTCTATTTTCAATTTGACTGTAGCAGTTGGGGTAACATTCGCTGCATAATGTAACTACTCACTTCTACCCCCGCTACCACCCTTTCGATTTTCAATTTGACTGCATTCCCTGCATAATGTGACTCACCACCTCTCCCCCCACCGCTGTTTTGATTTTGAATTTGACTTTGATCCATGAGGATCTGGCAATTGTCTCATGTAAAGGGATCATCACTTGTGGGGTAGTGTACTACAAATCTTAGCAATACAGTGTAGTACCCAATAGTTTAGGGGGGCTGTACGGTAGTGGCTGGAAATAGACACACGCTGGGATACCCCCTTAAAATGAGCAGTGAAGGTTTATGCAGGTGTACTACAAATCCCAGCAATACAGTGTAGTACCCACTAGTTTAGGGGGCCTGTACGGTACAAACTGGTATTGGCCGGAACTATACACACATGCTGTGACACCCTCTTACAAAGAGCAGTGAAGTTCTATGCAGGATGCACTACAAATCCCAGCTATACAATGCAGTACACACTAGTTTAGGGGGGGCTTGACGGTGCTATCTGGTATGGGCAACAACTGTACACACTGTGTCACCCCAATACAATGAGCAGTGAAGTAAGTTCTATGCAGGATGCACTACATATCCCAGCTATACAGTGTAGTACATACTAGTTTAGGGGGGGCTTGACGGTGCTGTCTGGTATGGGCAACAAATGTACACACTTTCTGTCACTCCAATACAATGAGCAGTGAAGTAAGTTCTATGCACTACAACTCCCAGCTATACAGTGCAATACACACTAGTTTAGGTGGTGATATCTGGTATGGGCAACAACTGTACACACGCTTTGTCCCCCCAATACAATATGAGCTGTGAAGTAAGTTCTATGAAGGATGCACTACAACTCCCAGCTATACAGTGCAGTACACCAAGACCACCAGCCCCAAAATCGAAAAGGAGTACACTGAGCACTTCTTAGGGGTGTGTATGCAACACCTAATGCCCCCTTTCTGCCAGCAGCCGATCACCACAGTGTGCTGGTTCAATCGCGGTAGCAGCACTGCAACTCCCAGCCAGCAGTCTCTAGTAATAGTATTAATAAAAGCTTTTAAGCCCTGAAAAGGGCTGTTTGTTTATATTGCTAGTATATACTCTGCCTACTGGAACACTAAATCCTACACTGACACTCTCCCTGACCAGCAGCAGCTCTGTCCCTGATCTCTCACAGCATGCATCTGAAGCGAGCACTGCCGGCGCCGAGTTTTATATGGCAGGGTCATCTGATCTGGCCAACCAATCGCTGCTATCGAAATGTATGGGTCCCATGTCATCGCAGGATGTACCAAAGAGTGTCCTGCATGTTTATTGGCTGCGAAAATGCACTGAAACTTACAGGAAACGGATGATGAGATTTCCTCGAGTATCGCGAGATGCTCGTCCGAGTAACAAGTACCATCGAGTACCCTAATACTCGATCGAGTACCAAGCTCGGACGAGCACGTTTGCTCATCTCTACTCCTATTAGCTTCTATGTTGGTGCCAAGTACTCCTGGATGTGGCTAACAAGTGTTGTTGAAAATTTACAATAAGTACTGGTACTGGTTTTCTCTTTCTTCATCTACTAATGTACTTGTGAATAGCCAAACGTGTCAAGACCCTCTGCAGCAGAGTACATTACTATTTGGACAGTGCCCCTCTAAGTAGTCTGCCCTGTCACCACTGCCTTAATTCCTTCCAAGTAACTCAAGTCAGAGACTGCCCTTACTTAAGTCCAATGTCTTCAGAAGCCTCACCATTCTTGCTCAAAGTCTACACTCTCTTAAAGGGGAAGTATCTGACATACACACTTCCAAGCTTCACTACAGTATGTTACAAATTTGAACTATCAGAATGTGACTCCATTCTTGTGTACTACCCCTTTAACACTATTCTAAGTAACGTTCTAGTTCTGAGGTTCATCCCCAAATGATTGTGTATTGCACCAGCACATTGTGGAAAGGGGGGAAAAGTTACATGTTCACGACGTGTGATGAATATCTGGGAAGCTACGTAACATTCAGTCCCTGGAATAAGCGCTAGCCTGCTGATACCATTTGCAGACCCTTTTTGTCACCACAGGACAAGGGGCATTCCAGCTTGCAGCAATTCAAGAGCTCGGGAAAGCCTCTTTGCCACTTTGCACAGGAGAATAAAAACATTTTTCTACATTCTGGAAGCACAGATGGATGTACAAAAGGTGTCATGTGTCTGCTTGACCTAACATCTATCTAAGATTGCCAGTAGCTTGGAAACAAAAAAGGGGGAGATTTATCAAACATGGTGTAAAGCTAAACTGGCTCAGTTGCCCCTAGCAACCAATCAGATTCCACCTTTCATTTTCCAAAGAGTCTGTGGGGAATGAAAGGTGGAATCTGATTGGTTGCTCGGGGCAACTGAGCCAGTTTCACTTTACACCATGTTTGACAAATCTCCCCCAAAATGTGTTTTTTTTCTTTTGCTATATAAGAAGTTTTAATAATTAAAATATTTTCTTTTTAATCATATAAATTGTTCATTGTGATATATATTAAAGGTGCTAAAAAATTTACATATATGGTATATCTGTTATACAGTATGTTGGAATTTCTTGGTCTTTTTCTTTTAACATATCTGAAAAATGTTGGTATATGGAAACAGCCAGAGTATTATGTACTGATGAAGGAGATAGTGTTCATGAGCTTCGCAGCTTATCTCTACATATACAGCTCCCTGGTGGATGCCCATGATAAACATTATTGGAACAATTAGCTTCTGCTGACATAGAAACTAGACACAAAAGCTTTGGCCAACAGCAGAGAGCCAAAATTATGGCGCCAAGAGCCATTAAAAGCAACACCAAACTACCTTCTCCATTCAACTGCAGTCGTAAAATCCTCCCATCGCTATGTTTGCATAGCTGGCTTCAACGATATGACACTAAAGCACAAAAGAAGCTGCAGCTCTTCTCTTTGTTTAGCTGGAATTACAAGTCACTGAATTAGTATGTCATCTTTATCGTGCTATCATGCAGCGAAGGTGAGGAAGTCTCACTGTAATGGATGGAAGAGTTTGATGGCCTATACACTAGACTCACAGATGGTTGTCTAAATAAAACAGTTTGCCTTTCCAGCAGTGCATTCAATGTATTTATACTAATTTTGCTGGTTACTAAAACAGATGATATTTCACGGGAAAAAAAAATATTGTAGAAAGCTTATCTAAAGATAGGAAGATTGCATGATAAGGGATTTTGTTTAAAGTTATATAAAATTCTTCCTTAGAAGGAGTGGAATAGGTCACCTAGACTGCTGTTAAACCGCTGTAACTAAATAATGGAAATTCAGTCATTTAAAAAAAAAGGAAACACAAGTAAATATTTTTATACAGTTAACATTAATCCTTCATAGTTGTGTTTAGATACTGTACATTATACTGGTTGGTGTTCTTATTAAGATCTAGATCGGTATACTGCGATGTATAACTAATGAGTAAGGCTGGGTTCAGACTATGTTTTTGCTTTTTTTTTAATCTGTTTTTGCAAAAAAAAAAAAAAAAAACGGATGCAGTTGTGTGCATCAGTGTTCGTACATTTTTCCATTGACTTGCATTATTTCAACGTACACAAAAACATAGCCTGACTTTATTTTTGTGTACATTAAAAAAAACAGAGGCGTTAGTCAATAGACAAAACGGATCTGCTTTTTTAACTGTTTTTCATCAGTTTTTTTGCAAAAAAAAAAAAAAACAGATTGCAAAAATGTAGTGTGAACCCAGCCTAATAATGATGTTGGGAAGAAGCACAAATGTTTTTGCAAAATACAAATCAGATGATATAACAAGTATAAATAGCTTGACCTATTCATTGGGTTTCATTGATCTTATTAACATATAGATGTGCCCCCACTCAGCTTACCTCTTACCTGGATAAGATGTGCATGACAATATCCCGTTATCTCAGTACTTCATGGTCTGCACTACACACTACAACCACTAAGTGTTATTTTATGTGAAGGGGCTGTTTTGGGAATATGACACATTGGGAAATAGGAGAAAGAGTATGGGTAGTGTTGTGTGTGTTAAAGGATACCTGTCATGATGACTCACTGTGCAGGTCGGTGTGTAGTTGCAGGTGATTTCGAAATATTTTGTTGCTGTGGATTTGTTCCATGCCAGCCAAGTTCTTATTTATAGGCCTCATGCAGAGCCAGCATAGGACATATCCACTACAATGTGACAGATGCCGTTTAAAAAATAACTGATACTGTCTGTATTGCTGTATTCAAGATATTTTACAGTGTACCCCTCTAATGAAATATAATGCTCTGTGCCCCCTTAGTAAGATATAATGCATCATGCTGCCTTAATAAGATATAACTTACTGTGACCCCTTAATAAGATATAATGTACTCTGACCGCTTAAAGCGAATGTACCATCAAAACATTCCGTTTAGGTCTTGCCCATGGATAGAACAGCACCAGCACGGGGAAGCCGATACCGCAGTCTCCTGTTGAACCCCGTCCCGATTCCCGTGTAAAGCACTGAAGGTGGGTCCGACGCCCCACAGCGGGAGGAATCCCCTGCTCATCTATGATGTGGCTCCATTATTCTAATTTAAGCGGCGGGGGTTTCTTTCAATTAAACTTTTTCTCTGTGTCAGTTCTACTCCTGGCTTTGGTTAAAATACTGATCATCATACTGTGTGTAGATCCACCCTGTATCTGTAAGCAGAAGACACAGCATGCAGGTATATGTAAAGCCTCTTGAACACTGTCATAATTTGTCCACAATCATGGACACTATAGGATCCGTGAAAGTCTCTGAGCCAAAACAGATAACCGTAGATGCCACTTGAGAACACTGCAGAAACAAGGTAACTGGTACAGGGAACTGTACGTATGGCCTAGATTGTGGAGCATTGGTAGTGGGCCCAGTTGGGACAGTGGTTTGGTCCTTGTTGGCAGTGAAAAGGGTGGTAAACTTGGGTCACAGTGAGTGGAACTTAGATATTCCTTACTATCTTCTGAATTTTCCTAGGAGAAGAACTGAAAGTAATCCTTAGTGAGGCCTAGTGGCAAAAGTATAGGTGGATAGCCTACCGAGCAGTATTTTGCAGGGAAATGAAGTCAGCACCCTAGAAGTCATGGTCTAATATTAGGAATTGGTGAACTGATAGAAGGTGGGAACTTATAATTGGGTTTGGTCCTGTGGTAAGTA
Organism: Dendropsophus ebraccatus; assembly: GCF_027789765.1. NCBI lineage: Eukaryota > Metazoa > Chordata > Amphibia > Anura > Hylidae > Dendropsophus > Dendropsophus ebraccatus. Next base: position 31,563,623 of record NC_091459.1, read on the forward strand.
TCTCAGACCAGGAAGGGACTCCTGGGAACAAATCTGAGAACGGTTTTACAGGTTGATACTGTTATTGTCATGAATGGAACTTTGGCGCAGTCCTCGGTGCGTAAGGTACGATCGAGACTGCGATTTTGGCCATAAACTTCCATTTATTCTGTGTTTTGTTTGCCTTGTTTTTGCCCTGTCTGAACTGTGTCTTATTTCTTCTGGACTGCTAATTGGTCTGCTAATCTGTTTTCTGGTTTCTCCTGATTCCTGCTTTGTATCTCTGACCTCCCTTGCTTGCTGCCTGCCCCTGATCATATTGCCTGTTTTCTGACTACGCTTTTGGATCCGATTTTGTACTTTTGCTGCCAGACTGTTGTGACCCGGATTGCTGACCATTCTTATTGTGTTTGTTCGTTTTGTCTTGTCTATTGTTTCACGTATCCAGGCCAGGGATCGCCGCCAAGTTGTCCGCTGCCATTTTAGGGCAGATTGCGGCAATTAGGTAGGGACAGTGGGAGGGGCTGAGCTCAGGGCTCACTGTCTCTGTGTGTTTGGTGTGACTGGTCGTAACAGTTATATTCCTATTAAAGTTGTACAGTATTCAAACTTCTGCAAAATTCTCCAGCTATAAGATATAATGCAAGAGGAATGTTCAGCAATCATCTTGTGCTTCTTACATTTCTGGTTGTATTCTGTCTGAACACTGGTCTGTTCTCTCTGCATGGTAACTGATTCTCCACCACACCCATCTCTTCTCCTGCTGAGTTTCCTCTGGTCCTCAAGCAGTTAACCTTGCTTTTGTTTCTGTCATTGACATCTTTCTTTACCAATCTTACTTTTCCTGTTCCTTCTGTGAGTGCTGGGAAATCAGGGTCTGGTCCTATCGCCTTTGGGGTAGATTCCTGGCATTCCATGAACAGTTCACTATTCCAGACTTTAATGCTTGCTATTAGTTTCTGTTGAGTGCCAGCATTTCCACTGTATCTCATATCTAGTTTATTCTGACCACTGCTATTGCTACTTGACTATTCTACTGATTCTGATGCTGTACTTTGCTGCCCAACTGCTTTATGACCCTTGGCTTGCTTAATACTCGTACTTCTTTGACTTGTCTCCATTTTGTGTAATCACCTTTTTTGTAGGAAGGGGATTCACCAAGTTGTCTGCTACCACTTAGCTGAGGCAAGTAAGTAGGGACAGCTTGGGGGGGGGGGGGTCTTGTATTAAGACTCAATGTCCTTGTGTTCCCTCACCCTCACATGTTTCCAGCAGCAGCTCTTGGGGTAACATAACCACAAAGCTTTTGTGCCACTATTGAGAATTGAAACCACCAATACCACTGTGCCATTTGATGTCGAAAGGTTCAGTAAAGTTGAATATTTGGATTGTATTGGTCTTCATTTGTCTTCTTTACGGTGAACCAATTACTAAGAAAGGAGATGAACCCCATCTATAGCAGATCTATAGCAGTAACATTGGCTGCTCCTGTGAAATGGATACACTTGTGGATAAGAAATCTTTCAATTTTCATAAAGGAATTGCTGTCTATTAATGTTGTCATGTTGTAAGTTAATACTCTAAGAAATGTTCAGCTATTACTCAGTATGGGTTGCCACTTACATCCTGATTACATTTTCTACACATGTTAATAATGAATAGTATTCTCCTCATTTATATCTAATTCACTTATAGTAGAATCACAAATTATCTGGTAGCATAAAATAAAAGCCTTACGGGTCTAGGCAAGGCTTTTATTGTATGTTACCTCGCAATTTATGATTCTACAATAAATGAATCCTCAGATGAAAGTATCTATACTAATGAGAATTGCCAAAACAGATGTAACAGATTGGGATGAGTCTATTTGAGGTTTGTGGCATACTGGGAGGTCTCTACCCTGATCTAAACAAATACTGTATCTTCTCAGATCATTTGGCAAACAAAAGAGAAATGAAAACTTTACAAAATATAAAGGGTAATACATGGTCCCAATGCTCTCAGCTAAGAGATACTGTATATTTAGTTTCCTTCATATTTAAAAATAGCTCATTTCTGTCAAACAAGAAGAATCTGGTGCTTGCTTTAAAAATGGTGGAAAATAAATAAAATTATTTAAAGTCCAATAACGTGTAAAGGAGCTGTGGGTTTGGCACAATGTTTTACAACATAATGTGTTGGCTCTTCCGAAGCAATGATAGGGGGTTATCTTATAAAAAATATTGTTTAGTAAAATAAAGCAACTTATTTTATTATAATTGTATTGTTTAAAACCTACTAATATAATGTATACAAAGATAAATCAGCCAATAAAGTTATTGTAGTGCCAACTACTACTGTTTATTGCAGCCACCTTACTTAATATATATATATATATATATATATATATATATATATACACAGTGGTACCTTGGTTTAAGAGTAACTTGGTTTAAGAGCGTTTTGGTTTAAGAGCTCACAGTTTTTCAAAATTGTGACTTGGTTTAAGAGCATTGCTTTGGTTTAAGAGCTCCCTGTACTTGTTGGGAGCGTGAGTGGAGGAGGGGCATGGCCTGCATAGCGGGGTCTACAGCCCTGTACTCTGACCCAAGAAGTCTCCCTCACCTTCCAAATCATAGCAGATCCACTTGGCTGGGGCTTGCATCAGGGGACAGGACTGTGGGGGTAATCTCTTCATAGCTGTAACCCCTCTCTTCCAGGACAGAGAGCGCTGCTATACTGTGCCCATATCTGCCCTGCTCATTCCTTCAAACTCCCTGCAGTCTCTGTCAGCCCTGGTGTTTTCCATCTTCTCCATTACTGTACAGTAACTTATAATATCACATATTCTGCTGTTTCTGAATGTTTGTTTCATTAGTTTTACATGTTATTCAGAATAATAAATCATTATTGTGGGGTGTGGAACCAATTGTCTGCATTTCTATGAATTCTTATGGGAAAATTTGCTTTGGTTTAAGAGTGGATTTGGATTACAAGCACAGTCCCGGAAAGAATTATGCTCGTAATCCAAGGCACCACTGTATATATATATATATATATATATATATATATACACTCACCGGCCACTTTATTAGGTACACCTGTCCAACTGCACGTTACCACAATCACATGGCAGCAGCTCAGTGCATTTAGGCATGTAGACATGGTCAAGACAATCTCTTGCAGTTCAAACTGAGCATCAGTATGGGGAAGAAAGGTGATTTGAGTGCCTTTGAGCGTGGCATGGTTGTTGGTGCCAGAAGGGCTGGTCTGAGTATTTCAGAAACTGCTGATCTACTGGGATTTTCACGCACAACCATCTCTAGGGTTTACAGAGAATGGTCCGAAAAAGAAAAAACATCCAGTGAGCGGCAGTTCTGTGGGCAGAAATGCCTTGTTGATGCCAGAGGTCAGAGGAGAATGGGCAGACTGGTTTGAGCTGATAGAAAGGCAACATTGACTCAAATAGCCAACCGTTACAACCAAGGTAGGCAGAAGAGCATCTCTGAACGCACAGTACGTCCATTTTTGAGGCAGATGGGCTACAGCAGCAGAAGACCACACCGGTTTCAGCTAAGAACAGGAAACTGAGGCTACAATTTGCACAAGCTCATCAAAATTGGACAGTAGAAGATTGGAAAAACGTTGCCTGGTCTGATGAGTCTCGATTTCTGCTGCGACATTCGGATGGTAGGGTCAGAATTTGGCGTCAACAACATGAAAGCATGGATCCATCCTGCCTTGTATCAACGGTTCAGGCTGGTGGTGGTGGTGTCATGGTGTGGGGAATATTTTCTTGGCACTCTTTGGGCCCCTTGGTACCAATTGAGCATCGTTGCAACGTCACAGCCTACCTGAGTATTGTTGCTGACCATGTCCATCCCTTTATGACCACAATGTACCCAACATCTGACGGCTACTTTCAGCAGGATAATGCGCCATGTCATAAAGCTAGAATCATCTCAGACTGGTTTCTTGAACATGACAATGAGTTCACTGTACTCAAATGGCCTCCACAGTCACCAGATCTCAATCCAATAGAGCATCTTTGGGATGTGGTGGAACGGGAGATTCGCATCATGGATGTGCAGCCGACAAATCTGCGGCAACTGTGTGATGCCATTGTGTCAATATGGACCAAAATCTCTGAGGAATGCTTCCAGCACCTTGTTGTATCTATGCCACGAAGAATTGAGGCAGTTCTGAAGGCAAAAGGGGGTCCAACCCGTTACTAGCATGGTGTACCTAATAAAGTGTCCGGTGAGTGTATATATGTGTGTGTGTGTGTGTGTGTGAGATGGACACACTTATGCTCCTTTCTGTTCTCTTCTATGCTCTCTGTTCTGTTGACAGCCATCAGAAGGGGTAAACTACTTCCATAAAGATCTGGAGGCATCGTATCTCCCTGAAAAAAGGTCAGTATTAAAACTCCAAAATACCCAAGCCTTCTTTTTCCCAACATCATTTGTCAGGAGAAGAGTCATGAGGTGACCATACGTTAAAGGAGAGCTCCAGTGAAAAAAAATATATATATATATATATTTATTTAGTTTTTTTTTCAAGGATCAATATTTGTTGATCAAATGACCAATGTGAGTTTTAAACATTTTGAGTCTGAATGCTATATTCATCTTTTAGATACATTTTATTGTGTATAAGGTAAATAAAGAATGTATGAGTATACACATCAAAAGTGTGATGTAACAATGTACATGTACACGAGATGTATTATCCAGTCAGGGAGCTCTCTACAAGAATGAATGCTACATCTTCCCAAAATCATCTGATAACTGGTAAAAAAAAAAAAAAAAAGAAAAAATCTCTATTGTAGCAGTAACTGTCCAGTTCCCACATTTGGCTTGAACACTTGTTTACGGTCAGCAGCATAAAGATAGAACTGAAACCAAATCTGCTGATGGCATTCCCTAGGGGAATTACATTAATAAAGAATAGAAGAGAATTTAGCATTGAATCACAAAAATCTCAGGAAAATACTGAGAAAGTGGTAGAAGCAGAAAATGAAACACTGAATGAGCAGCCAGATGAAAATGGTAAGATGAAAACCAAGACATAAAAAAGTGTTTAGAAGCAGATTTAATCTCTGTCCAGACTATTGTCACTTAGCTGTGGTAGTGAAGACACTGTGAAACATTTCAGTACGCTGAAAAACACTCAAGCAAAATTGTATATGGCTCATTAAATTACAAGGCAATAGTTGACTTAAAGGGTGTGTTTATACAGTAAGGTTTTAAATTGCAATTATTGAAGCCAAAGCCAGGAACAGATTTTAAATGGAGGACAGGTTGTAGAGGACAGCACATAGAAATATGCTTGATAGCAAGCCCCATGGACCATAGGCACAATAGACAAGACCAGGTCTATTCAGATGAATGGAAAAAATATTCTGGGAGTGCTAAATAAAGCCCCTTTACACCCCTTATCAGGAAATCCGGGTAAATTTTCATACCCATAGGGTTCTTTTGGGCACGGATACCCAATCCTAAAGGGTGTCAGTGACGGAAAATAGCTCTGGAAAATATAGGACAAATTTTGGACATTTCCAGATGCATATCTTGAATCTATACAGAATTGTATGTTGGCTCTACCAGTGCTGGTACTGGCAGGTAACGCTAACGCTGGTCATGTCACTGTACGTGCTACAGGAGTGACGTCACACACACAGAGCTAAAAGAGCAAAGGAGAAGCCGGAGGAGGACACTGCTGTAGCCTGCAGCAGGTTAGTAGGTTTTTTTTTTACTCCTCCATTTTGTGGTCAGGAAACACTGATGGTTTCCTGAAGCCTCCTGAAAGGCTTCATGATCAGTGTTTCCTAACCGTAAAAAAATGGCTACGGACGTCCGAAGAGGGCCTCACTTTTTTACAGGTCATTCTACAGGGAGGGGGTTTCAGTTGTGAGCAATTTTTGGTTTATCAAAGTAGCGCTCTGCTTGGGTCTTACTATGACCAAATTACCATTTATAAGTATAGCTGAATCACAAGTTCCCTTTGAGCAGACATAATCCCTACGAGCGACCTCTGCCTCTCTTCACTATCTAATCCTTGCAACGCCCTTTAGGTACAAAAATTAAAGGGTACCTGTCACTATGCAATTCCCGGTGCTCTCCACAGTTCAGCATGGAGAGCTGCAGGTTGCGTTATATAAGGTTGCCTAGGTAACCATCCCATGTTTGAAAAGTTTCATGCATGAGCACTATTAATTTGAATAGGACTCGTCTCCATCATCTGTCAATGGATCAGATGATAAGTACAGGCAACCTTGAATTACACAATATCTGTAGATGAAGAAAAAAACTACTCAAACATAACGTGAAAACCCATAAAAATATACAAATAGTTTGTATTAAGGATTCATACTGTATATAATAAATGGGAAACACTAACTATCACTAACTAACACTATGATTGTGAACTGTGGATTTCTGGTGCTTGCTCTGGTTCTTTGGCTTTCTTAGCAGAGAATACAAAAGTAGAACTATCAGCAGGTGGGATGAATCCAACTTGCTGATAGCCCCCTATAGCGCGGGGAATGCTGAGGAGGAAGGTACATGTCTTGCCTTCCTCCTCGGTGCCAATCCCACACTGTTAGTCTGCATAATCTTTGTCCGGGAGCATTGTTAGGAGCACTATCCTACCCCCCACAGCGTCAACCGGCTAGTCCATTACATCAATGGAGTGAGGGGGGTGGGGCAGTGCTCCTAACAATGCTTCCGGCTGAAGATTATGCAGACTAACAGTGTGGGATCGGCACAGAGGAGGAAGGTAAGACACATACCTTCCTCCTCCTCCTCCACATGGTGTAATGTGAAACTGGCTCAGTTGCCCCTAGCAACCAATTAGATTCCACTAATTATTTTTCAAAGCTTCTATGAGGAATGAAAGGTGGAATCTGATTGGTTGCTAGGGGCAACTGACCCAGTTTACTTTACACCAGTTTGATAAATCTCCCCCACAGTGTATACTGCAGACACCCTTATCCTTGCCTATTTTGAGATAAGATTGCACATACTGTAGATCTCTAGCCAATAGCAGCAGACATATCACATTGGCAAATCGTGAGATAGCTTACAGATAGGTTGCTGGCAATTTAAAACTTTTGTAGAATTTAATAAAACTTTCTGTTCTTTTAATTGGTGGATGGCAAATTTAGGGGATTTGGTAAAAATTATGTTATGTAGCACACAAGGTGCCCCAAACACTTCAGATTGGCCAGTTCTTAGTTTTTTGTTGGTGATTCAGAATCATGAAACCCCGAGCAAATTTTTACATGGATTATTTAGTATTTATCATCTCTCTAGCTATTCACAAAAGAAGACGCAGCACGGTATAACAATAGTGACATGGATGCAAACACTAACCATGTGTTACAACATGAGATAAAATGACATTTATCTGCCTATCTATTGCCTCTAATTCTTTTCATTGTAATAGTGGTAATCAGTGCAACCACTGACAAACTTTCAGATGTCTTTTAGAAGCCTGGCTTGAAAAAGGCTTGTCCGTTGCCAAACGAGCCGAAACGCGTTGCATTAAATAAATCTATTTTTAGTTTGTTATTAATCCACCGTGGGATGCCGATTTCCGGAGAAACCCTATGACACCTGCGCCATTTCACCCAAGGGAGCTCTTTGGAGGTTTTGTCGGTCCCAGACAATCCCTATATTTCTTGCTGGATTCACCTGCTAACATTTTGTTAGCTGTGATGCTCACTGTGATACCGACTGCGGTGTATTCTACAAGCGTGATATAGTGTTGTGCCTATATTTTGCACAACACAAAAAGGTGAGTGTGTGTAGAGTGAGTGTAATAATTTCATTCTGAAAATACAGATTTACCAGAGTGATATTGCACCAGAAGGCGCCCCCCCCCTGTTTTTTTTTTTTTTTTTTTAATCTCTGGGCTATGTAAAATATACCAGTCTGGGAAATAATATATTACTGGTAAACAATGGATATGCAATATATAAAGCCCTAAAAGATGCAAGGATATGGAGGGCGGAGGGCGGGGGGAAGTAGCATCTTGTAGATTCACTATTTTATTGAATAAAATACTAAAAAAAAAAAAAATAAGAATATAAAATGGCAGATTTTAGTTAATTCAACTTTACTCATTTTATGTAAAAGATTTTGTAAATAATTTATGAAAAAATAATGCAAAATAAAACAATATTAAGAATATAAGAGTAAAAAACTAAACCTAATCATCAGATGAATAAAAGTTTTAGTAAAAGTGCAAAAGGAGAAAGGCCCAGAGTAAAAAAAAAAAAAGAAAAAAAAGAAACTACAATTGCATTGTTAAGCACATACACACACACACACACACACACAAAAAACTAAACCTCACACAAAGGCACAGCGAGCAAAATGAAACAAAAAAGTTATGGTTCTCAAAATTTTATGATGAAACAACAAACAAATTGTCCTTAGTAGAGAAGGAGATTGTGTGAAATACTGTATGTAATATTTTAGCATAGGGGGATTATCATACATAAAAAATTATAATAAAATGTATATACATATATAATTATTAATATTACTTTATATATGTGGCCTGTTACTAGGCAACATATGACCAGATGACTTAATTTTATATGGTTGCAGCAGGAACTTTTTTCACATTCTGTAGATTTTGACCTTCATCTTATAGATTAATTACATTGCAGTAGAAAATTAGAATATCATTGAGTGGCTTTTCATAGACAGAGAATTAAGGGAAGAGTTAAATAAATTGTAGCTAAAAAGAAGGAACATAAATAAAAATTAAAAACATTAGTGTAAAGTTCATTGTTTCCATAATAAAGGTTTTTACTTTTCCATTTACAGGAAACGTTGCATGGTTTGCAATTCATAATTTGTCATTTCACCTTTATTCAACTATTATTTAAAACAACATTAACTTTCAAAATAACAACTGAGCTTTAGCCAGAATAAGTTACATGTTAACACCTTCATGACCATGCGTGGTTTGAGCCACAAGGTCCTTTTAGATGTAAAGATTTGTTCGCCGTGGGGGGTGCAAACGAGAGATGGTCATTGAGACTCACCCAAGAAATTTACAGCAGCACAAACCAAGGAATAATTCTAAGGGTGGGTGCCCATCTCACCAAACCGGCTCTGAATTACCAAGAAATAAAAATAGAAAAGAAAATGGAGATGGTATTTCAAAGTTAAATCTGATTTAATATAACAACAGTGTGCAGCGTTTTAGTTATAGAAAGTCTTTTTCAAACAGTGAGATTGGCTCTTGTTTGCATTGCCTTTACACGGCACAACAAATTGAGCATTTGGGCTGCACAAATGATTCTTGTATTATTTGTGCAGCCCTGGAAACTGACAGGACAGATATGGACATATCTGTGCTGTCAGTTTCTAGCGCAGTGTGTACTTACCATACGCGCTGATTATAATCCGGCATCCCTCTCCACCGGCTCTCCCATTCTAAATCTTCAGACCCATCATTGTGTAGGAGAAGAGGCTTAAAGATACAGCTGATGGCCGGAGGACTGGAAAGTTGGATCACAAGCAGCGTTGATGGTAAGTATACATTACTTGTGATTTGGAAACTGCTAGCACAGATACTGTATATAGATATCTTGTATGTACAGTATATACAGTACCTATATACATATCTATGCTGTCCGTTTACCTTTATTGTTATGTTTCACACATAACCCTGTTTACACAGGAAGATGTATAGCCGATAATGATAAATTTAAAAGCAGGCTCAAAAGATACGATCAGCTGAGGATTGGGTGTTTGCCCCGTCATTAGCTGACCATTATTACTTTTACATGGGCCAATTATTGTCCGAATTATGCTCCTGGCCAATGATCGGTCCATGTAAAAGGTCCTTAAACGACCACAGAAAAATCAAACCTTTTGGAATATTTAATTCTGAAAGGTTTGTTTGTTCGTTTACCCCATTATTATTATTTTTTTAAACATTAGGTTTGTTAAATATATAAAATTGGAGCAGAAAACAATTACAATTTTTACAGGAAAATAGTGAAAACATGAAGAAAAAAATGCCTTGTTTTAAAGAGGTTGTCCAGAAAGCACGTAACTTTATCTTACATATTCTTCTCCCATGTGCTTACTTCTTCTCTCTGTTCATCTCTGTTTCTTATAAATTTATATAACTTCTGACACCAGTTGATTAGAATTTTTTTTTCTCTGTAGTACCATTTTAAGGCAGCAGGACTTAACAGAAAAATCTTAATAGCTGAGAAAGAGTGGGAACCTAACTCTTCTTCCACATAGCATTACCTTATTCCAGATATTGTTGAAACATACTGTGGTTAAATTCCGCAAATGCCAGTAACAAATAGGTAAAAGCTGTTTCACACTGTAGTATGGCACTGCATCAGACTCACACACTTTTTTTTTTTTCCCCATTTAATGGGGTACCCCCACTTTTCAATATACAGCCAGATACAAACTAAGAAGCAGTCTGGTACTCCCAGGATGAGAAGGACCTTTTATTTGTTTCTTTCCCACTCTAATAATTCCAGCCTGCTACGACCCCTGCCTGCTTAGCCAATAATTGAGCTGTCCTGCCATAGCCAGTGATTGGCTGAGTGAGCTGTCAGTGTGCAGGGCTCCCAAGACTTAAGCAGAAACACACCAGGTGATCACAGGCAGGTAAGCATTGGCTGTTTATTCCTTTTTAACCCAACGGCAGTTAAATAGTTAACCAAAGCCATCAATACATTCTCGCAGCCCAATGAAAATCTGCTTCAAGAATGGAAGGCCATAAGCTATAATGGTACCAAGTATCACAGCGAATTTGCTGTGAAACTTACAGAGGGAAATCCACTGCAAACTCGCAACATGGGAATGCACACTTAGGCCATGTTCACACAACATAAATTCTGCAGTAATCACTGCCCTTGTTGCAACGGCCATGATTAGTACGGAACTTACGTTGTGCTGAAGGCTGAGGGAATCCTGGCTGAAGTGTATACACATAGTAGACACTCTAGCTGGGATCCCTAGTGGCCCATGTCAGTTTTTTGCAGCCGCTATTCAATTAATGGCGGCCGCAGAAAACTCTGTTAGTTCACACAATGGAGCGTGCCACTCCGGTCGCACGCTCCATTGTGTACAGTGGGGAGTTCTGATACAGGTGCACACTGATGCACCCACATCAGAACTCAGCGGTGCTACTGCAGTACCGGCCAGATGATCTTTTCTTAGACCGGCTGTTCCATGACCCGGCCGGGTCATGGAACGGCCGCACTCATACAAAGTGTAAAGATTGAACAGTAAAAAAAAAAAAAAAAAAGTTTAACAAATAACCCCCTGCCTTAATAACAAAAATTAATAAATTCTTTTTTTTTTCTTTATAAAATACAAAATAATTTTTAAAAACCCTATACATAGTACATTAGTAATATCACATACATATCAACCCAAACTATTAAAGTAAATCATTATTTTTGCTGGTCAAAAAAGTCATAAGTAACTGTAAGTAAACATTTTTCCTCCAAGAAGAACCCCCACCAAAAAACATATTAGAAATTTTTATATATAAATTTGATATTGCTGTAATCTTACTGCACCCCCCCAAAAAAAAAACAAAAAAACAAAGAAAACTCAAGAGAAAAAAGTTGTTGTTTTTTTATACACATACAATAAAACATTTTTATTTATAAATAATCAGTTGCTTTTATGAATTCCAAAAGGGTGAAATGAAAAAGAACAGCTTGTCCCGCAAGCAAAAAATTCGAATTGGCTTGGTCACTAAGGGGTTATATATGTGTCTAAATGTACCAACACTCTTTATACACAATAAAAAATATATATTAAGAAGTATATTTTGTTTCATTGTAGCAGATGACACACACTTTCATCTATGTGCATACAGCATTTGATGATTCAGCAATCTATAGTATCAATCCATCATACATATTTCAAAAGAAGATTATTCTACCAGCGGTAAAAGTCTTGCAAAAATAATATGGAAATCTGTAACTTGATGTAGAGTGTCAGAGAGCGCCTTACTCTTATTTACTTTATCAGGTTTTGCTTTCTCAAATCAATGGAAGGGCATCAGGTTCAGCTAATCCATATTTCTGAGTATGAAATTGAATTTATAGTCTGTAGTATGTTGACTACCGCTCACATTTAAGGCATAATTGATTTTTATTGAAAAGCCAGCAGGCACATAAAAATTTCCACAAACCACAAGGATGTTAAATTTTACCCAGTTCAGATAATAGTACCTCTTATTTAGCCTTTAAAATGAAGCTTTTATATTTATATGAGCCAATCCTGCAGATGTCTGACTGATACTCTGGGAGACTATCAACCCATAGATCTGTTTTACAATATTGCTCTAAAGTATCTTGATAATAGTGAGATATATCAGCAATATGTAAAGGTACGGTGAAGGTAAATAGGGTTTTGCAATGTACCAGCCCTCTGTGATCGCATATTTAGGTCTCTTTTTTCATATTCTAACCTTTACATTGAGGTATAACATTTACACATAAAATCATTACTGGATTAAAATAAATTAAGAATACCCCTTACAATTTAATCTGCCCAAATAATAATCAGACAGTAGTGAAAACAATGTAATACCTGCAGAGTATATATATATATATATATATATATATATATATATATATATATATATATATATGTATATATATTGTATATATACACTCACCGGCCACTTTATTAGGTACACCATGCTAGTAACGGGTTGGACCCCCTTTTGCCTTCAGAACTGCCTCAATTCTTCGTGGCATAGATTCAACAAGGTGCTGGAAGCTTCCTCAGAGATTTTGGTCCATATTGACATGATGGCATCACACAGTTGCCGCAGATTTGTCGGCTGCACATCCATGATGCGAATCTCCCGTTCCACCACATCCCAAAGATGCTCTATTGGATTGAGATCTGGTGACTGTGGAGGCCATTTGAGTACAGTGAACTCATTATCATGTTCAAGAAACCAGTCTGAGATGATTCTAGCTTTATGACATGGCGCATTATCCTGCTGAAAGTAGCCATCATATGTTGGGTACATTGTGGCCATAAAGGGATGGACATGGTCAGCAACAATACTCAGGTAGGCTGTGGTGTTGCAATTATGCTCAATTGGTACCAAGGGGCCCAAAGAGTGCCAAGAAAATATTCCCCACACCATGACACCACCACCACCAGCCTGAACCGTTGATACAAGGCAGGATGGATCCATGCTTTCATGTTGTTGACGCCAAATTCTGACCCTACCATCCGAATGTCGCAGCAGAAATCGAGACTCATCAGGGGGGCTTCTAGTATAAGTGTAAAAGTTAAAAAAAAAATGTCATTATTAGTAAAAAGCCCCCTCCCCTAATAAAAGTCTGAATCACCCCCCTTTTCCCAGGTTATAAATAAAAGTAAATAAATAAATAAATAAACATGTTTGCTATCCTCACGTGCGTAATCGCCCAAACTATTAATTAATCACATTCCTGATCTCGCACGGTAAATGGCGTCAGCGCAAAAAAATCCCAAAGTGCAAAATTGCGCATTTTTGGTCGCATCAAATCCAGAAAAATTGTAATAAAAAGCGATCAAAAAGTCGTATATGCGCAATCAAGGTACCGATAGAAAGAACACATCATGGCGCAAAAAATGACACCTGACACAGCCCCATAGACCAAAGGATAAAAGCGCTATAAGCCTGGGAATGGAGCGGTTTTAAGTGTTGTATATTTGTTGACAATGGTTTAAATTTTTTACAGGCCATCCGATACAATATAAGTTATACATGTTACATATCGTTTTAATCGTAACGACTTGAGGAACATATATAACAAGTCAGTTTTACCCCAGGGCGAATGGCGTAAAAACACATTTCCCCCAAATAAACAAAATGCGTTTTTTTTTTTCAATTTCACCACACTTTGAATTTTTTCCTGGTTTCGCAGTGTACTTTATGCAAAAATTCAGCCTGTCATTGCAAAGTACAATTAGTGACGCAAAAAATAAGGGCTCATGTGGGTCTCTAGGTGGAAAAATGCAAGTGCTATGGCCTTTTATGCACAAGGAGGAAAAACCGAAAACGCAAAAATCGAAATTTGCTCTGTCCTTAAAGGGTTAAGCTTTTTATTTTGCAAAAAAAAAGTTAGTTTTAAAGCAGTAAAATAATGCAAAATCTATGTAAACATGGGGTATTGTTGCAATTGGATTGACATTCAAAATAAAGATAACATGTCTGTTTAAGGTTGGGTTCACACTGCAATCCGTTTGTTTTTTTTTTTTTTTCAAAAAACTTATGCATTTGTGTGCTTCCGTTTTTCCATTGACTTCCATTATACAAAAAACAGATTAAAACAGATTTGTTTCTTTAAACGGACGATACGTTTTTGTGTACGGGATCCGTTTTGATCTTTTTTTTTGTAATGAAAGTCAATAGAAAAACAGATCAAAACGGCTGCACACAAATGCGTCAGTTTTTTTCATCCTATTTTTGAAAAAAAAAAAAGGATTGCAATGATGCAGTGTGAACCCAGCCTTACCATAAAGTGCTGTATTCATAAAGCCCAATTAGCCTGTATTATTAAGTGGTTAAAGGAGCAGGATAAAATTAAAATATAAAACAATATAATCACTTGCAGCCAGTCCATTTGAGCAGTTATAGTCACTATTGTTGCTAGTGATTGGTCAAGTGGACACATTGTGTGTCAATACACAAGCAGAAAGTACTTTAAAACAGGGACTAGCACAGTCAGCACAGTATTCCAACCGAAACTTTTTGTTCTCAATTAAACCACTGGTAGCTGGTTCTAGACTTCTTATTGCATCCAGAAAGTTGACTGGCTTTACCGCTTAGAGGAGTTGGCTTCCTGGGAGCATTTATAAAAGTTTGGTGTCCTTCAGCTCAGTTCAGAAACTTTCTGAACAAAATGGAGGACAGCCTGAAAGCACTGGGGTGCACGGTCTTGGACACCAAGAATCCTAATGAGTCGCCAACATTTTTCTTCAAAACTGTGCAGTGATAGAACAGCTGATGGGACTTTTTTTTTTCTGGGACAGTGATGGGAAGTTTTTTTTTTTTTTTTTACTTTTTTGTTGCGACTAAATGGGGTTCTCCTATTTTTTGAACCTTTATTGTAAAGATATGAACTGAGATTTTCCCTTAATAAATTTGATAAGCTTGAACACTGAAGATGCTTTCATGTGTCTTGGTTGATACTCACAGACAGCTGTCACATTACATTTTTGATTAGGCAGCACCCAGGTATATCTGAGGAGACTATTTTAAGGTTTCACCCTAACAGGGGTGATGGCACACATCTTGATATTCACAGAAAACCAGGATACAAGGCATTATAGGAGTACTAATCCCTTGTATCCTGGTCTATTCTGTGAAAAAAGTACAATTTGGCGTTGCTGTTGTTATTTTTACCCGATTCGTAAGGAACTTTTTCAAAGTTCGGTTCGGTGCCGAACCAAACTTTTTGCAAAGTTCATAACGAATCTGATTCGTAACGGTCCAGTTCGCTTATCTCTAATTATAGTGACATGCAATATATTTTAGGCTATGTTCACACAACCTATTTTTTAAATTAACCACGGTTGTGATGAATTCAAAAGACACTTTGCATTGAAAATGAATGGAATACATAGCATACGCTCCGTCCGGGATTGCAAGTGACCATACGGAAATCTAACATTCATTGACTAGCGGCCGTACAGAACTGTCAGTTCTCACAATTAGTAATTATTAAAACAAGTAATAAGTAAAGCATAACCTGGACCAGTACAGTTTATTTGCTTACAAAGCCATTGGATACAAAATTTAATGCACTAATGGTATCAAGGTGCTGTCTACCCACCGCTTACATGTTACTCTCTTAATTTAAGGTAAATGTCATGATCACACCCCACCTGCTCCTCCGGCTCTGGCTTCCTCCCCTTTTAACACTGACAAATGGATCTTCTGTGCCTCTGGTTCATTCTGTTGTTCTCCGGAGGACTCCACACTATCACCCATGCAAGCCCATATGGCAATAAAAGCAGTCTCCTCCATCTTCCCATGCACACTTGTTAGGAACATATCAGAGGCCACTGCTGGCTTCTTCACCGCTGTTCACCCCAGCCTAGGACCTGGACATGTTTGACTCAGTGCTCATCCTCTGCAGCTCATGGCCCAGTCGCCGCCTAAACGCTGGGGCTTTACCACTGTTTCAACCGGGTCTAGTTCTGACCATTATGTCTGATTCTGCACTGAGGAGCTTACCTTTGCACAAAAACTTTATTCTGTACAAATTACAAATGAAATTATACCGCTCTGTCTCCACTGCAGCCATTCACAGGCCTCATGCTTTTTCTAGATATTTTTCATTACTTGTAAGACTACGTTTGTGGTTTATGCTTTAAAGTAAATCTGTCACACCCTTTTTGCATTCTGACTTCTCTACACAGGTGTAATGAGTAAATTTAGCAGTTTTCATACCTTATTTTATATCATACGTCATGCTGCTTGTACAAGTAAAAAGTGACCTTTTATCAACTGCAGATTGTCCTAAGTGGGCAGGGCTTCATGGCAACAGTGCCACTTAGCCCCGCCCACAGCTCCACTGTTGCCCCCCTCCGTGACGTCATTGGCACATAGGCCCCGCCCCATCAACGCCCATTCGTATAGACTGACCTAGAGGGGGTGGGGTCTAGACCTTTAGGCCAGTCTGTTCCAATGGTCGGCGAGGGGACGGGGCCTATGTAAATATGATATCATGGAGGGGCGAGCCCAATGGTGGTGCTGTGGGCAGGGCTAAGTGGCACTGTTGTCGAGAAGCCCCGCCCACTTAGCAGCATCTGCAGTTGATAAAAAATCACTTTTTACTTGAACAGGCACCATGACGTATGATATAAAATAAGGTATAAAAACTGCTGAACTTCCCTTTTACACCTGTGTAGAGAAGTCAGAATGCAAAAAGGGGGTGACAGTGTCACTGTAATATGTAAATGTGGTAGGTATTTTATTGGTAAGGCAGTGGGACCAATACACGTACAATACCTGGAGCAGTAACTTGTTTTACACCTGCAAAAGAATGATTTTTTGAACAACGGCACTAGAAACACTCAGTCTCAAAGACTGTAGTGATATCAGTGTGTTCTAAATAATATAGATAATGTAGGAGTTCATTAGGTCAATCATGTAAATACGTTAGTACATCGCATCCCCCTTTTGCCAGGAAGAAGTGTGATTGCGTGTGAAACAAACTTTCGTCTTCCCTGTATTCCAAATTCCCTAAAAAAAAAAAAAAAAAAGATTGCATTCAGTGCTGAGTGCCAGTCTTTTTTTTTCTTAGATTACCTAGACTTCTCTCTCTTTTTTTTTTAATCAGATATGAATTTTCCTGAGTATGCTTACTCGCCTATGTAAAGTTTCTGTATTTGCAAAACTATTAAATACAGGACTGAATAACAAACTGTTATTTTGTTTAATTCAGATATTCCACTTAATGTTCTTCTAACCTAATCATACAGGAATGCAGAACATTTGTTGTAATGCTTTGTTTTGTAGTAACAGAAAAGCAAGCCTCTTTGGAAGCGTTTTCACAACTTCTATTTATAAAGGATGCACAACTGACACATGAATGCATAGAGCCTACAGTGACCTCCTAGTATGAATGCTCCAGTGACTTCATTTCAGCTAGCTTCTTTTAGTGTAGATACTTCATCCAGTGGCATGCATTGTTCAGAACTTTTATCAATCTTTCAGTTTTCTTTTTTCCAAAAGGTCTTACTGCTGACCCTGGCCCACTTGCTCAGCACTGCCTGTGCCAAAAGGGTGAGATAATTAAACGCAAAGGCGGTATTTTCTCCAGAGGGACCAGCCTTTATGCTAGTAGACATATCATAGCGGTGAATGACTATATCTATCTATCTATCTATATAGTTTTCTTCACAAAAATAAGAAAATGATTACTTTTTAATCGACATGAGGCCCTGAGAATCAGGGGTTACTTTGCAAGATACAAATTGTGGTATATGGAACTGTGTACAGTACATCATCTTATACTAAATTAAAATATAAGTTGGAGGATATATTGCTGCTCTTAGTGTATATATTTACATGTGCCGTGTGAATTGTAAAAGTTTAAAGCTCTTTTTTAAATAATATTTTTTGATACATTGTTGTCAAAAACTGAAACTTGTAGCCAATGGCACTTGATTTTGGTGACTGCATGTGAGCATGGTTTTGTGACTGCATGTGAGCATGGTTTTGTTAACATGTTCACATGCAGAAGCTTCCATGTATAAGCACAAGCTAAATGATAAATGAGACAGTTTAAAAAATCTCTGAGAATAATCTGCCACATGTAAATACACCCTGAGAACCTTTAGGAAACTGATTTTTAACCAGCGTAAGACAAAAAAGCTAATTTAGTCAGCTCTCCTACAACACTATTCACAATAGGCAGGAGCACATTGCTATGGCAAACACATAAAGAGACAAAAAATGCAACAGCTCTCTGCTAATGGCAAGACAAAGACCCGATGCAGATATGAAAATTGCTAAAAGCAGCCCTCCAACTGAAAGAAAATCTCCATAAAAATAATCAGGCTTTTGGCATACCATTTAGAAATAGTGTGTACTATCCCACCACGGTAAGGGGGCCTGGGATGGACCCTCCACTATACTTTAGCTTCTCCATGGCATATAATAAGCCTATGCTCTGGGCATGCAGGATCCAACCCCCATGTGGGATGGGTGGAGTCGACGACAAAGTAGCAACGGCCATTCCCCCCACCTGAAACACAGGCAAAAAAAACTAATTTGGTCACCTCTCCTAGAACACCATTCACACTAGGCAGGAGCACATTGCTATAGCTGAAATTGCAAACACACAAAAAGACAAAAAATGCAACAACTCACCCCTATGGCAAGATACAGACCCAATACAGATATAAAAATCACTAAAAGCAGCGCAGCCCAACTGCTAAAGAAAATCTCCATAAAAATAAAGAGGCTTTTGGCATATCATTTGCAAATAGTGTGTACCATATAAAACCCCACCAACGATAAGGTGGCCTCATGCACTAGATGGACCCTACACTATACTTAAGCCCCTCCATGGCATATAATAAGCCTATGCTCTGGGCATTATGTTAATTTTATTTCGGTCATAAAGCAGGCCAAAAAAATGCCAGATCAGAAAATGGTAAAAAAAAATAAAAAAAATATTGCCTTATTTTTACTATTGAATTCTATGAAACTCTGCAGTAAAACAGCGGTTTGTGCTCACATGTATTAATTTTAAAGTCATATTTGTAATGACCATAGAAATACATTTTTGGGCTGTGTACATGCCAAAATATGTCTGCATTCTGGCATGTAATTTGTCAAAATGAAAATTGCCATTTCTGGGCCTGTAATATATGATATGGTCAGAAAATGACCACAAAAGCAAAAAGGCTAATTAAAAATAAAAATAAAATTGAGCCTGCATTTGAGCCTGAAAATGGACAGTTTTGGGGTCTCTACATGTAAACATTCATTGACATACAGTTCATTATGCTGAACTTTATTTATAGATATTTAGTACAAATCCCACATTGTAATCTACAACTAACTCCTAGCTAATCCAGAGCATTTGAACATCAATTATTTAAGCAGACTACAATGAATAAGACTTGTTCATTTTCCAAAAAGCAAAATGTAGCATTAACTCTGCAACAATCTGATGTTTGAAAGACAAAAATAATAATACATAACGAGCAGTGATGACCTATGGTTCACTGCATAGTCACCTGATCAGCTCTGCGCCACACTACTACTTTTATTCTTTGGATAAATCCTCTAATTAATTTGTGTTCTTAGATAAAACCAGTCATCCCGCGCTCTGGCTGTGAGATAATGGAAACAGCTATACCTCTTCTTCTAATGACAGGGAGATGGAAACCATGAACCTTAAGTTCACAGATCAACTCAACTCTACTGTTTGACAAAGAACCTTAGGAAGGAGATGTAAGCTTATGGCTAAAGGCAATGTCGTGGTTAAAAACAATCAGTAAAAGTCATGGAGGACTAGATCAAATGTGTAGCAAAGCAATATTTCTAGCGTGGCAAAAGTGATCTTTCCTTTGTGCCATGTCATCCGTTGCATTATCTTTTTTATTGCGTGGTCATAAACCCCTCTAATTATTTCACCTGTGTGTGCAGTGTGGAGATTCTCCTATTCATTTCTATGGAAAGGTCTTCCCCATCCCCCTCCTCTCCTGTACATCTGGCAAAGATAAGACCATTTCTCTAACCTATATGGGTACACAATGTATATGTATGCCAAATTTTGGGTAAAAAGGTTCAGGCTTTCAGGATTTTAGGATCAAACGGTTCAGGCGTTTTATTTGCATGATGGTAAAGGGTGGTGCATTTGATTGGATATGCTGTTCAATGCTACGCTATTGCATTGCATTGATCAGTGTAATTTGTGACCTACCCATAGAGTCTGCCTGGGGCAGGCTCTATATGAAAACCGCTGATCGGACTGCGTGGAGGTAAGTATTATTCCTCGAGCAGTTAGGGAAAATGATCAGGACCCCCGCAATCACACTGTGGAGGTCCCGATTGGTAAGTGAGAGGAACTGTTCCTATTACTTATAATTAACTGTTTAAGGAGTTAATGATGGGCTGCAATGCGATCTCTGTGTCATTGTTTTTTCTGTTAAATTCAATAGACTATTCAATTAAACACTAGAGGTGAGCGAACCTCGAGCATGCTCGAGTTGATCCGAACCCGAACTTTCGGCATTTGATTAGCGGTGGCTGCTGAACTTGGATAAAGCCCTAAGGCAATGTGGAAAACATGGATATATTCATTGGCTGTATCCATGTTTTCCAGACAACCTTAGAGCTTTATCCAAGTTCAGCAGTCCCAGCTAATCAAATACCGAACGTTCGGGTTCGGATCGACTCGAACCCGAACCCGGTTCGCTCATCTCTATTAAAGACACATCCAAAGGGCAATTAGTACCCCAAACTAGAAAAATGTTGCAGCAGCCGTCATTGCACTGACGGGCGGCCAATCCCTAAGATAACAGAAGTCATTTTAAAAAATTATAAACAGACAAGAAAAACGTTGTGGGAACATAACCTAAAGGTGATACACTTCCTTTAAGTTGTACAAAACACATTGGGGGACATTTACTAAGGAGTCTAATAAGTGCAACTATTCTAATGGGGATTGGTGTATATTTTGTTCCAATATCTTGTGACTGACTTATTAAAATGTAGCACTGCTATACTGAATGTAAAAAGTCGCACAAATGTTAAAATATTCACCTGGTACTGACCAGACGTGAACCTGCACCTATTTGTGCACCTTTTTAAAGAGTCGCAAATGATAAACTGGGTGCTAATCCCCGATTATGCTAACTTTTGGGTGAATATTCAAAGCAGGCAGATTTTTTTTTTTAAGTTGCAGCTAAAAAATATTCGCTTGTCGAATATTAGTTCATAAATAGAACTTAGACCAAAAATGGGTAACAAAAATCCAATTATTCACCTAAAAATAGGCGCAAATCCCTTGATAAATTTCCCCCTATGTATGAAGAAAACAGAGTTGCATCTACTCTGTGTTGGGTCTTGCATGTTTCTCTTTATACATTTTGATTTTCTTATTATACTGTACCTATTTATTGAACCTGAAATAAATGAATGCTTAGTTTTTCAAATACAGTGGTGCCTTGGATTACCAGCATAATTCGTTCTGGGACCGTGCTTGTAATCCAAATCCACTCTTAAACCAAAGCAAATTTTCGCATAAGAAATCATAGAAATCCAGACAATTGGTTCCACACCCCAAAAATAATGAATTATTATTTATAATCACATGTAAAACAAATGAAACAAACATTCAGAAACAGCAGAATATGTCATATTATAAGTTACTGTACAGTAATGGAGAGGATGGCAAACACAAGGGCTGACAGAGACTGCAGGGAGCATGAAGGAATGAGCAGGGCAGATGTGGGCACATACATGCAACACTCTTTGTCCGGGGAGAGAGGGGTTACAGCTATGAAGAGATTACCCCCCACAGTCCTGTCCCCTGATGTAAGCCCCAGCCTGAAGTAGATCTGCTATGATTTGGAAGGTGAGGGAGACTTCCTGGGTCAGGGTACAGGGCTGTAGACCCCGCTATGCAGACCATGCACCTCCTCCACTCGCGCTCCCACCCAGTACAGGGAGCTCTTAAACCAAAGCAATGCTCTTAAACCAAGTCACAATTTTGAAAAACTGTGAGCTCTTAAACCAAAACGCTCTTAAACCAAGTTACTCTTAAACCGAGGTACCACTGTATATATCTTAAAGGGGTTGTCCAGTGAAAATGTTTTTCTTTCAAATCAACTGCTGTCAGTAAGTTATATAGATTTGTAATTTACTTCTAATAAAAAATGTCAAGTGTTCCCATACCTCTCAGCTACTAAATGTCCTGCAGGAAAAGTGGGAATTATATCTTACCGATAATTCATTTTTCAGGAGTCCATCATGACAGCACCACCTGGAGATTGATCCCATTAGTCCTAATAGGAACAGGAAGCACAGAGAAGTTAAAATAGGCCCCTCCCCGGGCAAGCCTCAGTGTTTTATAAATTACTATCCCACATAGCCAACCATACAACCACACAAGGGGCGGGCAATAAACGGGTGCTGTCATGATGGACTCCTGAAAAATGAATTATCGGTAAGATATAATTCCCACTTTTCAATACGTCCAGTCATGACAGCACCACCTGGAGACATACCAGATTACCTTACTTAGGGAGGGACCACAGCATGTAGCACTTTACGTCCAAACGCCAGGTCTTGAGACAATGCTACATTGAGCTTGTAGTGACGAAAGAAGGTATGTGGTGTCGCCCACGTTGCCGCTCGACATATCTGCTCCAACGATGCTGATGACTTCTCAGCCCAGGAGACCGACATTGCTCTAGTAGAATGAGCTCGCAAATTTTCTGGTACTTCTTTACCTGCTAGTTTATAGGCTTCAGCAATTGTAGATTTCATCCATCTAGCAATGGAAGCCTTGGATGCCTTTTTCCCTTTATTAGGCCCTTGAAACTGTAGAAGAAGGTTCGAGTCTACTCTCCATTCTTTGGTGGCCTGTAAATAGGCAATCACCGATCTACGTACGTCCAGTGTATGGAAGGTTCTTTCCTTCTCATTTTTGGGGGAATCACAAAAGGAGGGTAAGATTATGTCCTGTGATCGATGAAAGTTGGTGACAACTTTTGGAAGAAAGGAAGGGTCGAGTTTAAGGACGATTCTGTCATCCAAGACTGTAAGGTAAGGTTCCTGGGAAGAAAGAGCCTGTATCTCACAGACCCGCCTTGCTGATGTAATCGCAATTAGGAAAGTTGTCTTCAGTGAGATATGTTTTATGGACGCTTCTTCCAGAGGTTCGTAAGGTTTCTGTGTGAGACTTTGCAGTACCAGGTTTAAATCCCAAGGTGGTGTTAGGTTTGATATTTTAGGTTTTATTCTGCTTACTGCTTTAAAAAACCTCCTGATCCACCTGTGATCTGCGATGGGCGTGTCAAAAAAACAGCCTAATGCAGCCACCTGAACTTTAAGGGTACTACATGCGAGTCCTTTGTCTAGGCCATCCTGTAAAAAATCCAAAATTTGTGGGAAATTTGGGTTAATTGGGTCCGGAGGGTTATCCCCACACCAGGAAGAGAACTTTCTCCAATATTTTAGGTATATGGAGGAAGTTACTTCTTTCTTACTCTTCAGCATTGTGTCGATTACCTTGGATGAGAGTCCTTTGTTGGCAAGGTAGGACTTCTCAACAGCCATGCTGACAGATGTAGTTGATGTAGGCCCGGATGTGTTAGAGGGCCTTGTAGAAGGAGATCTTCTCTTAGAGGGAGGCGGAATGGACCCTCTAGACGAAGATGCTGAAGAAGAGAGAACCAGCTTCTTTTTGGCCACAGAGGGGCCACGAATATCACTCGAGTCTGGCCTGACAGTATTTTTTGTAGCGCTCTTGCTACCAGAGGAAGTGGAGGGAAGGCATACGCTAGGTTGAAGGTCCACCGTTGGTTTAAGGCATCCACTGCTTCTGGCATCTCTTTGGGATTTAAGGAGAAGAACCTTTTCACCTTTGTGTTTTTTCGGGTAGCGAAGAGGTCCACTTCTGGAACTCCCCATTTTGAGATCAGGGTCTGGAATACTTCTGGGTTTAGGCTCCATTCCCCGGGGTGTATCTCTTGGCGGCTTAGGAAGTCGGCTACGATGTTTTGAGAGCCTTTGAGGTGAACCGCGGACAAGGATAGTAGATGGAGCTCTGCCCAGCCGAAGATCTTTCTTGCTAGAAACTGAAGAGGTCGGTGTCTGGTCCCCCCTTGGTGATTTATGAAGGCTACTGTCGTGGCGTTGTCGGAGTAAACCTTTACATGCTGATGCCACAGATGATCCCTTGCTGCTTTTAGCGCTTTGTATACCGCTTTTAGCTCGCGGAAGTTGGACGAGTTCTGTCGAGTCAGTTCTCCCCATCTTCCTTGAAACAGGAGGTCTTGAATGTGGGCTCCCCAGCCCAATCTGCTTGCGTCCGTTGTCAGAGCTACTACCTGCTGAGGGAACCATACACAACCTTTGTTTAGGTTTGTTTCCTGACACCACCATTTTAGCGATTCCTTTACCTGTGGTGATACTGACATCTTTTTGTCTAAGGACAGTGGAGACCGGTTCCATACTCTTAGTATTTGTGATTGAAGAGTCCTGGAATGGCCTTGACACCACGGGACGGCCTGCATGCAGGACACCATGGAGCCTAGAAGAGACATCGCTTCTCGGATTGTGACTGACCTTTTCCTTGTAAATGCCTTGAATTTCTCCTGGAGTGAGGCGACTTTTGTTGGTGGTAGGAAGGTCATTTGCTGTTCTGTGTCCAGAATCATTCCTAGGAACTTCTTTGAATGGGATGGGACGAGATCGGACTTTTCCACATTGATGATCCAGCCTAGGGTTTGGAGACAAGAGATAGTTAAATTGACATCTTTTAGTAATTGGTCCCTTGTGTGAGAGATCAACAGTAGATCGTCCAGGTATGGAATGATTATGACCCCTTTTAGTCTGAGATGTGCCACCACCTCCACCATTATTTTCGTAAATATTCGGGGTGCTGTTGCTATCCCGAAAGGCAGAGCTTTGAACTGGTAGTGAAGAGTTTGTCGGTCGTGGACTATGGCAAATCTCAGGTACTTTTGGTGTGCATCGTATATTGGCACATGAAAATACGCGTCCTTCAGGTCTAAGGTGACTAGCCATGCTCCCCTGGGAATTAGAGGAATTGCCGTTTTTAGAGTCTCCATCTTGAACCTCTTGTATGCGATAGCATGGTTCAAGGGTTTTAAATTGATTATGGTCCTGAAGGATCCATTCGGTTTCTGAATCAGAAACAATTTGGAATAATGCCCCTGTTTTTCCTCTATTTGAGGAACTGGTATGACCGCCTGAAGCTCTATCAGATCCCGGATGCCACTCCAGAGTTGACTGTTCAACTTTTCCGAGGCTAGAGAGGTAATACAATACTTTTGTGGAGGGGAGTCGGAAAAGTCTATTTTGTAACCTCTCTCGATGGTGTTTAAAATGTATGGATTTTTTGTAATGTTTTCCCATTGGTGGTAGTAATGGGAAAGTCTCCCCCCCACAGGGATGGCGTCACTGTTTCTTATCGGAGGAACTGGGATTGAGTAAGAACTCTCTCCCCTTTCCTCCTTTGGGGTAGCTCCACCTACCGGTTTTACCTTTACCCCTGTAGGATCTGCTCTGGGTTTGCGAGTAGGGACGAAAATTTCCTTTCTTTTTAGGAGCGCTGTC
This sequence comes from Dendropsophus ebraccatus, assembly GCF_027789765.1. NCBI lineage: Eukaryota > Metazoa > Chordata > Amphibia > Anura > Hylidae > Dendropsophus > Dendropsophus ebraccatus. Next base: position 31,589,432 of record NC_091459.1, read on the forward strand.
TTTAGGAAAATCCTTCTTCTTGTCCGCTGCCTGTTGAAGAATAGTGTCCAGGACCGAGCCGAAAACCTGGGTACCTTCGAAAGGAATTGCACAAAGTTTAGTTTTTGAGAGGTTATCCCCTTGCCAACTTTTCAACCATAGGGCTCTCCTGGAAGAGTTGGTTAAAGCTGCAGCCTTGGCCGCGAACCGGACTGACTCAGCTGAAATATCCACCAGGTAAGCCGTAGCTAATTTAAGCATGGGAACAGAGGAGAGTAATTCTTCTCTGGAGGTCTTATCTTCAATGCGTTTTTCTAATTCTTCCAACCAAAGAAAAAGGGACCTGGCCACTGTAGTGGCGGCAATGTTAGGATTTATTGCGGCCGCTGAGGCATCCCAGGATCTGCGCAATAGACTGTCCATCTTGCGGTCAATAGGATCCTTTAGTTGGGAAGCATCCTCAAATGGGAGGGATGTCTTTTTAACAACCTTAGCGACCTGGATGTCTATTTTTGGAGATTCCAGCCAAAGTTTAGTGTCCTCTTCCTCAAAGGGGAATCTGGACCTGAACTCTTTGGGGATAAATAATCGCTTTTCTGGTTCTTTCCATTCGTCCAAAATCATATTTTTGATACTTTCGTGGACGGGAAAGGCACGTTTTCTTTTAGGTCTAAGGCCTGCAAACATAGCATCTTGTTTTGTAATTTGTTCTTCTATGTCCGTAATGTCCATAGCTTTCCTAACAGCATTAAGTAAAATGTCTGTATCTTCAAGAGAAAAATAAAACTTTTTTGCCTCTTCAACCGGAGGATCTCGAGTCTGCTGAAAAGAGCCTTCCACGCTAACCACCGCAGACTCGACATCCTCAGAATCCGAGTCTGATATAATGATGCGCCTCGCTCTTTTGGCAGGGGGCTCAGATATAGGTATAGGTGCGGGTTGATTATTCAGGGCTGCTGAGACCGAGGATCTAACTTCCTCATTGATGGCCTCTTTAAATTGCTGTAATAAGGAGGGGGACTCCTGTTGAACCACTCTGGCAGTGCAGGCTCTGCAGAGGGGTTTATCATAGCTGTCCGATAGTTTGATGTTGCACATCTCTTTACTATGAGCTTGTGCTTTCCATGGGGCTCCTTGTCTCCCTAAGGGATAGAGAAAGGACCCAGTAAGCTCATGCATATTTACAAGTAAATGAACCCCCCACGGGGGACAGGTACTTACTGGGCTACCAAAGGACTCGTGCTCCGCAGAGTCAGAGCGGGCTCCTTCCATGCTGACAAGCAGCAAACAAGTGAGCCAAGCTTACCTAAATAGCAGACCCCAGATCAGCTGTTGAGCGTGGCGCCAACGAGCACCTCCCCGCCCTCCTCGTCCTCTGCATGATTCCGATGGGCGCCGCCATCTTGGGGGAGGAGCTTCCGGTCCCAGCATTCTCTGCGGCCCGTGCGCATGACGTCAGACGCTGCGCACGACGCCGGGACCGGAAGAGACCAGGGGAAACACCATGTGCGCCCGAGGACTGGCCGCAGCGTCCACGCTGCACCCCCGCTGCTTAAACTCCTGGAGCGTGGCAGCGGGGGTATTATTCGGGACCGGAAGGCAGCCAGGACACCACGATCCGGTGCAGGAGTGTAACGGGGGACCCTTGGAGGAGCGACCCGGCCTGCCTGGCAAGTAACACTGATCCAGTCTGCCAGCCCCCTGGACCAGGAGAGTTACAACTCTGTGCTAGTCCTGATAGAAACAGGAAAACACTGAGGCTTGCCCGGGGAGGGGCCTATTTTAACTTCTCTGTGCTTCCTGTTCCTATTAGGACTAATGGGATCAATCTCCAGGTGGTGCTGTCATGACTGGACGTATTGAAATGTTTTATTTTCAGTCTGACACAGTGCTCTCTGCTGACATCTCTGGCTGAGACAGGAACTGTCCTAAGCAGGAGAGGTTTCCTATGGGGATTCATATAAAACCAGCCAGAGATGGCAGCAGAGAGCACTGTGTCAGACTGAAAAGAAAACAACATTTCCTGCAGGACATATAGTAGCTAATAAGTACAGGAACACTTGAGATTTTTTAATAAAAGTAAATTACAAATCTATATAACTTTCTGATATCAGTTGATTTGAAAGAAAAAGATTTTTGCTGGACAACCCCTTTAACAATGACTTCATTTCCATTATCTGAGCTATAAATTAATTTTCTCCATGGCCCATACAGCCAGTTCTATAAGCGAAAGGTTTAATATACACACTGGGTTTCCTTCAGTAAAGGTACAATAATACCAATTCCAACAATATCTTCTGTCGGATCGCAAAGAAGATCACAATCCATCATTGTCCGTGAAGCTATAGAATGAAAGACATTACGTTCTCTTCCCAATCCTAAACTCGCCTTGGTGAGACAGCAGATTCCATCGGCCGCACTTTTCAACGACTGGAGTTGCAAACGTAAAAATTATCAAAAGGCGGGTGTGAGAAGGGGCGACAGTTGGGAAATCTGCTGCTCAGAAAATGAAATGGCAAATGTTTTTTAGTGTTTTCCACCAGACATGTGTCCCCTTAGTCGGTAACATAGCTGCTCTAATGTTGCCATGGTGAATGCTTCTAATCATTCCTACATATGACAGGCTCCTATTTGTCTGCGCTCCCTTGGGTGTACATTTCAAGGCTTAAAAAAATCCATGTGAGCATATCATCTACCATGCAGATGTTTCACTGCTTTAGAATATCAGGCAGCTGCGTGTGCCATCGTAGACAGCTAATTGGAGACTGCATCATAGGAACAGAGGCATAATTATGGCATAAATACACATCCTCTGGTGCATCATTGTATCTCTATTAACAGAAAATTTTAAACAGTGCTCAGAGTGTAATTAGCGGAGTTGATAAAGTTGTAAAACATGTAAATAAGGGAACGAGCAGGTACGTGGCCAATCCACAAGCCAGCACTGGGGGATGCAGATTATTGCCTATTTAGAAATAATTAGCAAGGCTGCATTAACAAAGTCTGTGTCCAACAGAAACAAGGCAAACATTTATTCTGGTAACAGCTCTTTCTGTGCTAGCCATGAAAATCTACTAATATTGGTAATTTAGCCCTCATTACCAGAGGATAAAGCATGAAAAGAGCTCAGACATGAAATATGACAAGTAATATTAATTTTTATTCCTGAGAAAAGGAAGCTTTCTTGAGTTGCATGCAGATTTCTCTGCAGGGCTTCAGCGGTGTGTGGGTAGGAGGCAGTGTATAGCTAGTGTAGCTGAGAATTCAGGATCCTGGCTCTCGGCTGGAGGTCTCCCCCCCAGGGTGCTTATGACAGTGACTGATGAGACATGCTTCTGTAAGTGCCCTGTAAAACACCGGGTCATAGTTTGTTAGAAAAAAAAAAAAAACTTCTAACTGTCTGGATTAACACAGAACATTTTAAGTGGTTTTGTTTGTATATATATTTTTTTTTGGCGGGGGGGGGGGGGAGAGGTAGAGGTAGTGTTATCTAAAAAAAATATTGATAGAAAATTGTTGAAAAGTCTGTTTAGGCTATGTTCACACAACGTCAAGAACAGAGAAAAGGCAGACAATTTTGATATTTAAAATAAATGCACACAATGTATTGAATAACAGACGTTTTTACCGCGGACGTCAAAATAATGAACATTAAATTCAATGGACTTTTCAGTTAAGCCACACCCAAAGTCCAATTAGTAACCCAAACTAGAATAATGTAAAAACACCAGTCATTGCACTAAGGCAGGCATGTCCAAAATCCGGCCGGAGGGCCATTTGCGGCCCGCGTTCCGAACTTTTACGGCCCCCCAGGTATCCAGCTTGCTATTATCTGCCTGTGTTATAAAGCATATAGCATGTAGCATGTAAAATGGTCGGCCCTCGCACATGTTCACTTCATCAAATTTGGCACTCTTCGAAAAAAGTTTGGACATGCCTGCACTAAGGGGAGGCCAGGCTGCTAAATGATGTCCGTTGTGTTAGATTTAAAATTATGAACGTCATTTTAAACGGAGCTGAAAAAACATTGTGTGAACATACCCACACAATGGACATTTTTATTTTTTTTTTCAAATTTAATGTTTATTATTTTGTATAGAACATATTCAACATGTTAACACTGGCTTTCAACGAGAAAATCTTTTAGACATTTTTTAAGGTGATCCTGGGGTTCTTAGCATTTTTTTTTTTTTTTAAATCCAGCATGCTCCAATCCTCTAAGAAATAAGTAAGTTTGTAACGCTAAAATTAAATTACTTTCTATGCATTTGCTTGGTCTTGTTGGCAATAAACTAATAGTGGTTAATGACTGTGGTGGTGTCACAAAGAAAACTAGGTGTAAAATGAGCTATTTGTAAAATTGGTGTAAAATTATGTTAAATGAAACACATTCCAAAAGTACAAGGATTTCTTAAAATGTATAGCTAGAGAGATATAGACTCACTAATCCCCCATGTGCTGCACAATAACGGCCCATCTCAATCATTCAAGTTCCAAGTGCCCTTACTAATTTGTCATTTACACTAAAGATGGTATGTCATTATTGACATTTGAACTACAGTCTTATTTTTTCATATTTTGCTGAGACATAGATGCCTGTCCATTGCAGTTGCACTAATCCCAAGATTTCAGAGGTTGGACTATGCCAATAATACAACATTAAGGGGGTTATCCGCCTAAAAGCTAAAAAAAAAAAATGAAATGCTAGCTGTTTTTACTCACCAAGTCCTCTTAAGTATTTTGAGCAATCTCCTGTCTTTCTACCTGCTGCCACCTCAAGTGAAAAAAGCGTGATGCTTTTATTCACATGTTACTCCGCAACATTTCGATTGGTTCTCAGTCTTTTCAAGTGTGAAAAAGGCTGAAAACCAGCCGAAATGTTACGGAGTAAAGTGCATAAAAGAATAAAGTTTTTTCACTTAAGGTGTTGTCTTCTGAGCTACTTTTTTGATATATTTAATGGAGTCTGATGTCTGTTTAAAACTAAATGAGAGACGAAGTTGTGACACTAACTCTTATTTAACACTATATTTAACAAATTGTTTGAACTCTGACATTACGTTTGGTAGAGAAAGCAAGGGTTTGTGACAAAAAAAACAAACAAAAAACAACAAATCATCAGCATAGGCCACCACCTGGTTATCTTTTCAGCATATACGCAAATACATTTGGGTTCTTTCTGATGTAGCTCAAGAAGAGTCTTTGAGTCACTATGAAAAAAAGAGGGTACCGGAGACCGCCCTGCCATGTGCCATTGTGAATGGAAATGTTCCTGGATAGAATGTCATTAGCCCACACTTAAGGAGAGGCGAGGAAAGCACCCACACTAGAAAATTGAAACAGAATTTTGGAAGTTTAATGTTAATTCAGTTTTGTTTTGTGTCTGCTTCTCTAAATAACTAATTTACTTGTCAATTGTTGCTATGAGTCTTCTAATTCATGTTCTGGCACTGGCTGGATGTGTATGGGAGCTCGAAATTGTCTTGTTGCACATGTGCATAGTATTGCCCCTGGACAAATATGATATTTTACAGGTTTATTGCATATATATCTGTGCCTGAGGGCAAGGGGAGGCAGAAAGAGGCAGGAGGTGTGTGTGTGTGTGTGTGTGTGTGTGGGGGGGGGGGGGGGGCTTATCTCATGAATATATTATACAAATAACTATGAGCCTGCTGTATTCTTTGTTATTTCTTTTGGCCAAAAGTCTCAATACTGACCAAAAGTATTTGTCCACAGGGTGTACAAATAATTGAGTGGACCCGTCCCTTTAATATTCTGTACTTACATAAGGCAACATACTGTACTTTGGTTTGGTTTGTGTGCTTCCCTGCTTGAAAAGACCTCATTGGTTACAGCAAAGTGTAGCCATGCTTAGGTTAGCCTCATGTCATTTAAAATTCCTTTAATTGCTTCTCACCATCTCCTTGGTAACAGACTACAGACACTTTGTTAAATAAAAGTAAATGCTGACAAAGTCGTAAATTAAAGTGTGTTGTCATAGAGATAGTGAGAAGCAATTAAAGGAATAGCATGTGGCAGATTTTAAAAACACTGAACTTACAGTACTTGAGATACTTTGCCAATCAGTGATCTCCTTGGCAAAGGTTTGCCTTCTTACTTTTTCTAGGATCCAATCTTATTTATAGAAAATGACTCGCCTAGGAATACGGTAAATAAGGTTATATGAAATAAGGTTATACAAATGAATTCTTAAAGGAGTCACGTTGGTCTTTTGCCATCCCATGTATTATTATTATTGTAGAACAACTCTGTTTTAGTATGCCAAGCTCCATGCAGCCTGGTTACATAATTCATCTTTAGCTACAACTGCTCTATACTAGAGATGATCGAACAGCGCTAATGTTCAGGTTCGCATAAACTCGAACCATCGGTATTTGACTCCCGCAGTCTTCCCATTCCATGGGGAAGGTGGAGATAGCCTGAGTCCCGCCTGGAAAACAGGAATACAGCCTGGACCATAGGTTGTATTCCTGTTTTCCAGGCGGGACTCGGGCTGTCTCCACCTTCCCCACGAAACGGGAAGACTGTGGGAGTCAAATACAGATGGTTCGAGTTCGTACGAATCTGAACATTAGCTCTGTTCGATCATCTCTATTCTATACCTGTAAAGGCTAAATGCACTAAACATAATGATGTTGTATGTGTATACTGTATGCTTATTGTTCAATGTGTAATTATTGGTTAAAGATTTAGATGTTTGACAAATTCAATTTGTGTTTCTTCCCATTCAGGAAGAACTCACATTTATATAAACAAATACATAAAAAAGTATAGAATATTGCAAGAATATGGTTTGTACCTGGATTTTGGTTAAAACTTTACCATCTCCCCCTACTTAGAAAAGAATTCTAATGATATTTACAGCAGTATGCCTTGGTGTTCAGTTTACATTCGTTGGAAAGAAATGTCAGTAAGAGGCGACACGTAGGGCATCGTCAGCCACTTCAAGGTAGTTCTGCGCCAGCCCATAGAATGTGAACAGAATGGAGAGTCATTTGCCTTGCTGGTTGGCGTATAGGAACAGCGACTCTTGTCACCATAAGCAAATCCCCCCCCCAAAAAAAAATAAAATTGTATGAATTAGATTACTCCCCAATAAATTAATTCATCTTTATTTACCATGACAACCAACTAGGCATAGGAAAAGCCCACAGTTCTGCCCCAGGTATACGCCTGTAAGATCATTTCCTAAAATAAGGTTAAATTGGTATTTTAACCTGAAGGAAAGTTGTTTTTTTTAAAAAAAAGCCAGATGTTTTAAAATAAAACTGCATGCTACTTGGTCACAGCCAACCTTAGCCTTACTGGTCTATAAGTACATAGATAGACCAAATATGCTTGATCGAAACATGTTTTTTTTTTTTTTGTTTGCTTGTTTGTTTGCTTTTACACAAAAACGTGGTTGACTACATTTTTCTCTTTGTTAAAAGTAACCATTTAAAATCTGATCCGTTAAACAGACAGATTTGTTAGGTCAAGGCACATGGGTTAGCCATCAACTGGCATCAGATAGCCTTGGGTGCCTATAACCTGTTGCAAGTTTAATGGTGGCCCTTTCTTGAATAACTTTTGATAGATGCTAACCACTGTGTACCTGAAACTCCCCACAAATTTGCAGTTTTGGGGATACTCTGACCCTGTCATATAGCTATGTTATTTTGTCCCTGATTAAAGTACAGTAATTCAGATCCTCATACTTGCAGTACATTGCTATGTTTAAGGGGCTGTATAGCTACAGACCAGTTAGAGTGACCCCCCTCCAGCACCAGAAGCTCCTATAAATCGGTATGTGAGCATTTTTCAAAGATTGACTTGTTCTCTAATATATATATGCCCTTGATAGGTGTAGTGCATTTCCTTGGCCTTTTAGGCCACGTTCACACAACGTATGACACTGGCCGTTCTGTGACCCGACCATGTCACAGAACGTCCGGTTTCAGTGAAGTTTATGGGTTAAGGGATGAATTAAATTTTTATTGAATTCACCAATAGGCTTGATCAAAAGGGAAAGGGAAAAGCTAGGTTCAATCAAACTCGGTTCCCATAGATTTATAGACTGCAGCACAATGTACATTTTCTATTAATCACGGCCATTGTTGCAAATCGGCAACAACGGCTGTGATTAATAGAAAATTTATGTTGTGTGAACGCAATGGGGGAGATTTATCAAACTGGTGTAAAGCAGAATTGTCTTAGTTGCCCCTAGCAACCAATCAGATTCCCCCTTTCATTTTCCTTAGAGTCTGTGAGGAATGAAAGGTGGAATCTGATTGGTTGCTAGGGGCAACTAAGATAATTCTAGTTTGCACCTGTTTGATAAATCTCCCCCATAGTCGTTTTAAGGCGTTATTTCACCTTTAGCTTAAAGTTACTAAAGGAAAGTTCACCTGATTAAAGGGGTTATCCTGCGCTACAAAAACATGGCCACTTTCCCCCTACTGTTGTCTCCAGTTTGGGTGGGATTTTGAAACTCAGTTCCATTGAAGTAAATGGAGCTTAATTGCAAACCACACCTGACCTGAAGACAACAGTAGGGGGAAAAGTGGCCATGTTTTTGTAGCGATGGATAACCCCTTTAATACCACCACATGATCTAAAGAATTACATAAATTGACTGCTGTCAAGCTGGATCCAAAAACAAAACATTGATGTTCTCAATGTTAAAATTGCCCGTATACTGGTGTGGTTATATTAGGATTAGTTAATGGCTGCAGTGTGACTGAATTAAAAACAATAGATTGACTGGTCTTAAAAAAAAATCTTTATTCTCTTGCCATGGTAACCATATTTCTCAATTTAGGTGTAGTCTTCTGGGAGCTGTATAGGAATATAGTCCCTACTGTATTTGATGGTTGTTACTGAATAACTTTGGATATTCACATTATCATGAACTTTGATTAAACTCTCAGAATGTATAGATCGCATTAAAAAAATGTAGCATTTACATTGATATATAGATTTCTAAGGCATGACTACTGTTCCTAGTGCAATAACATGATTTTACAATAAATAAATGTCTCATTCAGCCAATGACACATTAGGAATTATCCAAGCATCTTTCTAAACAGTTTGTGTTTTTAACCAATTTTACCAATGACAGCTACTTAGTCCCGGACCTGTTGTGTTGTTAATGCAAGCAGACTACAAACGGTACATTTACAATACGCACACAATTATTTGTGAAAAAATGCATTATCTACTATTATATGTACTATTATGTTATTATTTTGCAATGCATTATGCATCTTTTTCATTCAAGTAAATATGCATAAAATTGGCAAAGATGGATAGTTGTTTCCAAGTTTACATTAACATTTCCTTACTAGATAAAACTAACTTTGTTTAATACATGAAGAAAACTTTTTTATCTACATTTTTCTTCTGAAATGTTCTTGATATATAAATGGACTACCATGGAATACTGTTACTTATTAGACTGTATTGGGACTACTGTATATAGTTATACCTCATAAATCTAGAATCATGCCATTGTCCCCTCAGTCAGAGCCCAACATATCAAATAGAACAGTGATATGCTTTACCCTTGGCATAACTAAACAACATTAAGGGCAAGATTTATCAAACATGATGTAAAGTGAAACTGGCTCAGTTGCCCCTAGCAACCAATCAGATTCCACCTTTCATTTTCCAGAATCTGTGAGAAATTAAAGGTGGAATCTGCTTGGTTGCTAGAGGCAACTGAGCCAGTTTCACTTTACTTCTCAAAAAGAGGGGTCCTTAGAGGCTTTTAGTATTTTACTAAACTGTAATGTCTTACCTTTTTTTAACTGATAATTATTTTTTCCTATAGATACTAAAACGTGACCTTTTTTCTAGTCTATTTTTATTTTCTGACTGTATAATTTTTTTTACATTGTTAAAAGGCATCCATTAGAGATTAGCAAACTTTTAAAAATTTCAGTTTGGCAGGTCCGCCTAACTTTGGCGTAAAGTTAGGGTTCATTTGAACCGAACATTAAATAAACCACACATAAACAGGTAAACAGGTAATCAATTGCAGCCACAATAGTGGGACTATAGCAGCTATTTTGCATAGAAAACACCATAAAACAATGTAAATTTCAAAGCTGTGCTTCAAATTAAGTGATATCTGAGTTATTAGGAGCATTTCTGCTTGTTTTGGTCTAGGCATCCATAAGCACTTTTGGGGCAAAGACGTGCTGCTAAATGCATAAAAAAACTGCAACAAAAAAGCTGTGTGAATAAATCCTTACAGAGAATTACTGCAGGAGGCTGATGAGGATGATGATGAGCACAGCCTGGTGATGCAGACAGGGGGCAGGGCGTGATGTCACAGGATACTACACCTGAGCAGACAAGGAGTGACAGAAACAGCTGCTACAACTTCACTGATTGTGCAAAAGTCTGCAGTGAGATTAAGGGCTATGTTCCCACAGTGATTAAGATGTGTAATGCTGCGTTTACACGTAACGATTATCGTGCGAATTTGCGCGATAACGGTCGAATTGGAACGATAATCGTACGTGTAAACGCAGCGAACGATCGAACGACGCACGATAAATCTTACATCGTGATCTTTCATCAGGTCAGCAAATCGTCGTTCATCGTACGCAAAAAATTCGCAAATCGTTCCGTGTGAACAGTCGTTTGCCGATTTAACCAATGTGTGAGATAGGCTTAAACGATCGCAAAACGATCACAGTGCGAATTTTCCTACGATATATCGTACCGTCTAAACGCTGATCGTTATAAAAAAAAAATCGTAAATCCGACATCGCTAATCGTACGATCGGGCCAATAATCGTTACGTGTAAACGCAGCATAAACGAAACATGTCGCACTTTACACCTATGGACTGATTTTATCTTTGGTTTTCAATAAAGGATATAGTCTTTATGATACTGGACGGGGATGTTCTGCTTTTTTTTATACCTAGTGGTGAGAATGAAAATGAAAAGATCTCAGGACTAATTTATTATAAACACTACCGTTCAAAAGTTTGGGGTCACATTGAAATGTCCTTATTTTTGAAGGAAAAGCATTGTACTTTTCAATGAAAAGAACTTTAAACTAGTCCTAACTTTAAAGAAATACACTCTATACATTGCTAATGTGGTAAATGACTATTCTAGCTGCTAATGTCTGGTTTTTGGTGCAATATCTACATAGGTGTATAGAGGCCCATTTCCAGCAACTATCACTCCAGTTTTCTAATGGTACAATGTGTTTGCTCATTGGCTCAGAAGGCTAATTGATGATTAGAAAACCCTTGTGCAATCATGTTCACACATCTGAAAACAGTCTAGCTCGTTACAAAAGCTACAAAACTGACCTTCCTTTGAGCAGATTGAGTTTCTGGAGCATCACATTTGTGGGGTCAATTAAACGCTCAAAATGGCCAGAGAAAGAGAACTTTCATCTGAAACTCGACAGTCTATTCTTGTTCTTAGAAATGAAGGCTATTCCATGCGAGAAATTGCTAAGAAATTAAAGATTTCCTACAACGGTGTGTACTACTCCCTTCAGAGGACAGCACAAACAGGCTATAACCAGAGTAGAAAAAGAAGTGGGAAGCCGCGTTGCACAACTAAGCAAGAAGATAAGCACATTAGAGTCTTTAGTTTGCGAAACAGACGCCTTACAGGTCCCCAACTGGCATCTTCATTATATAGTACCCGCAAAACACCAGTGTCAACATCTACAGTGAAGAGGCGGCTGCGGGATTTTGGCCTTCAGGGCAGAGTGGCAAAGAAAAGCCATATCTGAGACTGGCCAATAAAAGAAAAAAAGATTAAGATGGGCAAAAGAACACAGACATTGGACAGAGGAAGATTGGAAAAAAGTGTTGTGGACGGATGAATCCAAGTTTGAGGTGTTTGGATCACAAAGAAGAACGTTTGTGAGACGCAGAACAAATGAAAAGATGCTGGAAGAATGCCTGACGCCATCTGTTAAGCATGGTGGAGGTAATGTGATGGTCTGGGGTTGCTTTGGTGCTGGTAAGGTGGGAGATTTGTACAGGGTAAAAGGGATTCTGAATAAGGAAGGCTATCACTCAATTTTGCAACGCCATGCCATACCCAGAAGACAGCGCTTGATTGGAGCCAATTTCATCCTACAACAGGACAATGACCCTAAACACCCCTCCAAATTGTGCAAGAACTATTTACAGCAGAAGCAGGCAGCTGGTATTCTATCGGTAATGGAGTGGCCAGCACAGTCACCAGATCTGAACCCCATTGAGCTGTTGTGGGAGCAGCTTGATCGTATGGTACGCCAGAAGTGCCCATCCAACCAATCCAACTTGTGGAAGCTACTTCTAGAAGCGTGGGGTGCAATTTCTCCAGCTTACCTCAACAGATTAATAGCTAGAATGCCAAAGGTGTGCAATGCTGTAATTGCTGCAAAAGGTGGATTCTTTGACGAAAGCAAAGTGTGATGTAAAAACAATGTTATTTCAAATACAAATCATTATTTCTAACCTTGTCAATGTCACAATGTATGGTGGTGAATAAGTGTGACTTTTCATGGGAAACACAAAATTGTTTGGGTGACCCCAAACTTTTGAACGGTAGTGTAGATAGAAAAAAAAGTAAAATTTGAAAAAAAGTAACCAAAAATTATTTAAAAATATGTTTAACATTAAAACTTGAGTCCAACAATAGGTCATGTTTTGATGATACATTCCCTTAAATAACATTGCCAAAAATATAAAAAAAGGTCCATATCCAGCCTATAGTTAAATGTGGCCCTAATTCTTTAAAAGAAAATATATTCTAATTTTGAGCAACCCCTTTAAAGAACTACTCCGGGCCAGGGTTATTTTTTGTGTATTGCTGGGGAGGGGGAGGATATAGAAGCCACCGGTCACTTACCTCCCCAATTCCAGCGCCAGGTCCCGTCTTGAGTCGTGACATCTCAAGGCAGCTCAGCTATTCAGCGGCCGAGGCAGGAACCCGCTACGATGCTGAATGGCTGAGCTGCGGATCTGTAACTTTCCAAAGGACATCATCTACATTCGGAGTATTACTGTGTTATACCTGCAGATTGTGTGTTTTCCAGATGACTGCTTCCATTGACATTAATTATGACCCTTTACTTATCGGCAATCATTGTTTTAGCCCAGGCATTGTAGAATCGACTACCTGTAACACAACAACGTTATTATTTTCAAAGGATAGTCAAAATATTTTTCAAGCTGTTTCTGTAATGAACTGGAAGTAGTAACCCCGTCAAATAACATAAAAAAAATCATTGTTATAAGCCGTTGGCATCTATTTATTACTAAAGAACAAAAGCCTTCATCCATTTCCTTTAGAGAATGACATTTTTGTAATTCACTGCCCATTTCATTTGTTCTAAAGGCCTTCATGGGTTGACAAATATTCCTCTGAAATGGCTACTGATGCTTGATAGGATAATGTGCAGCCCCCTAGGACAAGGGCAAAGGAAGCAAACTTATCATCCTTTAGTTTAACTTAGCACGGGTCAGTAACAGAGCCAGGGGCGACAGGAGATGTTAAAGTGTGGGAAGCAAGAACTAAGAGCTGTAGGAGGCAAGTTTTATAGTGTATTCTTCCCTTCGCCATTAAGCTGCAGAGACCGTCTGAATCACATTCTTGATTTGGTTCACTGAACGGCATATAAACTGCTCCCTCATAAGAGGAATAAAATAAATGAAAAAATACACTCATAGGTTGGTCTACAATTCGTGACTGACATGTTAATGCCAATATCCTTGCGAATAATGGAAGCATGTTGCATGGAATAGATTATCGAGTCATGTAACATACAATACATATCTTATAATCCACATAAATACAATTATGAATATCAATTGTACAAAGGGCTATATTCAGTTTATTTATTACAGAGAGGACAAATCGAGTCATAAGTATGGATCCTTCAAGATTAACTCACATGTTAATTGAACTTCAGTATTGTTTATTTCATTTTATTTAAGTCAAATTTTTTGCTCATTGTGAGCCCCTTCTGTAACCCCTTAGGGACACCATGAGGTACCGATGCCTTCTGGGTCCTGAAGGAGGTAAAGACCTCTAGGGCACTTTGTCTCTTGCATCCCCATGTTGTAAGTTCCCAGAAACTCCTTTAGATTATATGTACTGTAATGTTCTCCAAAAATTCAAAAAAAAAATTTCTAAATTCTTGGGACACTTTTTTTTTTTTCAATAAAGTGCAAAAGTGATTTTAACAATCAAAATTCTGACTTTGTAACCGACGCTCTCATGAACATAACATTTTCCTATTTCTATAAAGATGCTGAAAGAATAATTTTTATGCCATACATCTACAGTATATCATAGAAGTAGAGCTCATCCCCATACAGCCTAAAAGTATTGCTATAGAGAGTACTACAGACTCAGGCCATGTACATACAATGTAAGTTTTGTATTATTCACAGCCATTGTTGCCGATTTGTACCAACGGCCATGAGTAATACAAAACTTACGTTGTACTGCAGTCAGAGGGAATCCCGGCTGGAGTGTATGTACAGAGTATACGCTTCGGCTGGGATCCCTAGCAGGTGCGCGAAAAGCTGACATGTCAGTTTTGTGCGGCCGCTATTCATTGATCAGCGGCCGCACAAGCCTGATAGATCACGCAATGGAGAGTGCGGCTCCGGCACTGTTCAATGGTGAATTGGGATGCAGGCGTACATGGATTCTTCCGCACCTCAATTTAATAGAATTGAAGTTTATCCGGCCGGTACTGCAGGGATAAACGTCACTGACACCGGCCGTTCTGTGACCCGACAGGGTCACAGAACGGCCAACATCTTATGTAGTGTAAACCCGGCCTTAAAGTGTACCAGTCATCATAAAAAAATTTGACATGTCATAGAGACATGCCAAAAGTTTTCATCAGTCTGGGTCTGAGTGCTCAGATCTGTACCGATCGGGAGAATGAGCCGCTAAGCGCAGTCCTCTCCCAGTTTTGTGTCATGTGATGAGTCAAGCTCATAGTCTAGTCTATGGAGCCTGACTCTTTTTTCTCTCACACAGAGCAGGAAGCAGGTGTGCTGTAGTATGGTCCTCTCCTGGCTTGTTTTCTCAGACCAATCAAAAGTTTTGGCAAAGCAGTAATCTGCTAAAAAATGGCATATACAACATATAAAATGACAGGTACGGTATGCTTTAAGGACCCCCTAACAAAAATAAATTGTAGTAGTCCACAGGCATGCACAATTACACGTTGAAAGCATAGATTTAAACACACTTCTCAAGTACTTCAGTTCGAGATTTCTAATTATCTCTCTTTTCAGATGTTATTTCTTTTCATTTCTATATATATCTATATCTACATGCAAGTTTCAATTAGCATTAAATATAGAATAAAGGCAGTGGCTGCCACTATTGCTCCATATTGTGACATGTCAAAAGAATTTTTTTTTCTTATAACAATAGGTACACAGTATGCCCCTACACTGTAGCCCAACTCTATATGATAGTTAACCTTCATACTGTACGTCCCACTGTTGTTATGCTCCTATATTGTAAATTTACCTGTAGTTAGGCTTCCATACTGTATACCTTACTCCCCCTCTGTAGTTCTTCCACCATACTGTATACATCCCCTTCTGCAAGTAGTTCTCATACTTTATACCTCCCCCCGTAATTGGCTAACATACCCTCCATCCCTCCACCTTCAATATCCCCTGCTGTGCATTTTCTTACTGCTCCTCTCTCCCCTCCAGCTTGTGTTGAACAGTGAGCAGGCGGGGAGGAAGCTTCGCAAGTCTGGCACTGATTGGTTGATGCTCAGCCACACAGTGTCAAGGTTTTGTCAGCTGACTTTAACTAGGACTTATTTTTAAGTAGGGCTTCTATTTCAAAAGCCTGCAAAATTAGGCTAGGTCTTATTTCCGAGGTAGATCTTATATTCGGAGAAACACAACACACACACACATACACACACATAGATATCTTAGAACGGAAACAATTTTTTTTAATCAGCTATAGATAAAATATCTATTTTCATACACTGTTGAAATACATGCAAGATTTTTCATTCGGTAAAAGTTATAATAGCATTGTAAAAGTGAGTATGTAGTGCTGCTGTTATAATTAAAATAATAAAGAGGTCATGCTTACCTGTCTGTGCTCCTTCCGTGCCCTACTGTTTGTATCTCGGGGTCCTGTGGTCACTGACAGACCGTTGAGTGGGCTATCACCACAGTAGGGGACCTGGAGACACCACAGGAGATTAGAAATGGATCACATGATATGATTAAGAACCTTAGTGTTCAAAATGTGTTATGTTATTTCAAACTTTGAACCCATCTTACCATGGACACATTTTTTTATGGATCACTAAGCTACATTTTATTTGATGTGCAGAATTTATCCTAATGATGACACCTATTCCTCCTACTCCCTATTTATGGCTGCCTTATTACATGTTTCAGAACATATTGCCTCTCACTATGGCACTCACCGATTCAAGCATGAGTGCTTATACGAATTGCAGCGGCACTCAGCTGCCAAGATGGCCTCATCATATCAGATAGCTGTATCATTTATTATGGTGGTGAATGTGGCAGTATTGTTCGGACAAGTGTGTAAAAAATGTGACAAATGTTTTTAGATCTTAAAAATTTTATATATCATATTCTGAAATGTCGTAATTTGGCAATGAAATAATTGCACTGTGATATTTTTTACATGGTCCGAGATTGTCAAAGATGGACAGGAAACAATACTGTAAATCTCAATAAAGGCATCAATTAAAGAAGAAAGCTAGTGAAAACTATAATTGTCATCTTTATCAAAAAGAATGTCATGCCGAATCTTCCCCCTGTTATTGTTTAGAATATGATTTTTTTTAAATGATTTTTTATAATACTTGGTTAGGAAGAAAGACCTTTACCGTGTCCAGACGTGATTCTCTCTAGGGAGTCTCTAGTATGCTTTCAGCTGGTTTTACAAGCTTTGAAATCTGTTCCCTTTGGTATTACAAAAAAATATAATTTCTTACATTATCTAAAGTATTCCACTCAGATTCTTTCTCTAGATGTCTACGCAAACAAAGCTAAAAGGACAGCAGATATTCTCTTCTGCACATTAGCTAAACACATGTAGCTGAACTGGGCTTTTTATTTTTCAACTCTTGTGAATATAAAAAATCTACACCAAACTATGTAGCTTTTCTTCAAGTCCTATGTAAAATCTCATTCAACTTACCAGATATGCCAACTGTTTCAGATGTGAAAAACTGAGCTCTCCTTTTTTACATTTCACTGGATCCTGCACAGACAAGGCTAGGTTCACACTGCCTTTATGCTGCATGTCACAGGTATCAATGAGAACCCTGCCATCCCTGATATATGCTGTGGCATGCTGCAGTGGGTGCCCTTTGTTTCAATGGCCCAAATTTCTGCTGGTATATCCTAATTTACTGAGAGCCTGCTGCACTAGTGAATATCATTATATTAGCATATGCCAGTGGAAACTACTGGTAAGTCTGTTCGACCAATTAAAATGTATGTTGCCCATTGCTGTACTCTCACAGACTTCAGTTGAGTCACTTGTAATGTACATCATGTACATTGCATTACTGTGTGTCATATGCAGAAGATTTAGGTGAGTTTATGCCGACAGCTATTGACTACCGTGAAACAGAATTATTTTACATTTGATGGCCACTATTTCACCACTTGGAGGGTGTCCATATGACATTGAGGTTTTCTTCCATTAGGGTGCCTTCACACAGGACATATCACAGCGGAAAACTTGCAGTAAGATCCACTAGGATCTACGGTCCTGGCAGGTCCCTGTGAATACATACTTGCAGCGGATCCTTCAGACCGCTGCGAGTATGTAAATCATCTGCCCCTTAACCCCTTAATCAGCTCCCGCTGTATACAATACCTGTCTTCAATCCTTGCAGCCCGGGGTTCAAGCTTCCTGCTCTCCCGCCCAGCCGATCAGTGGCTGCACCTGGGCAATACACTGATTGGCTGGGCAGGAGAGCAGGAAGCTGGGACCCCGTGCAGAAAGGATTAAAGACAGATAATTTATACAGCGGAAGCCTATTAAGGGGTTAAGAGGGTGAATGATTTACATACTTGCAGCGGTCTGAAAGATCCACCGAGGTATGTATTCACAGGGACCTGCCAGGACCTTAGATCGTAGTAGATCTTGCTGCAAAACTCTCAGCAAGATTTCTGCTACGATACGTCCTGTGTGAAGGCACCTTAATAGTATTTTTTTTTCTTTTACTGGAACCCCATTCATGACAATATAAGATGGTATGGTGCTACATTCATTACTTCCCATTGGCATAAATAACTTTATTCTTTGATGATATGGTGATACAGTATAGGCATCACAGAATAAATTACATTTTTGGGATATGAAGTGAACATTGAAACATTCTCCTAAACTCAAAACTTTGTGGCAGCAGAAGGAACACTTATTGAGAGTGAGACATAGAAAAAAAGGGACAAATTTGGTCAGCTCTCCTAGAACACCATTCACACTAGGCAGGAGCACGTTGCTATGGCTGAAGTTGCAAACACACAAAAACACAAAGATATATTTAATTTATATTTTGGAAGCTTTTCCCAATGTATATTTGAAACAAAGGCCAAAAATAATAGGAACGGCCCCTTTATTCTAACTAATCTGAAGAACTATTGGGCCTATCCAGAATTTTCAACATGACCCTGTGTGGCCTAGATCAAAATGTCAGGATTAGGGATGGTCCGAACCGAGTTCGGTTCAGGTTCGTACGAACCCGAACCCTCGGTAATGATTCCCGCTGTCTGCCCGCTCCGTGGAGCGGGCGGATCCAGCCGGAGGACCGCCTGGAAAACTGGGATACAGCCATAGCCATAGGCTGTATCCCAGTTTTCCAGGCGTTCCTCCCGCTGGATCCGCCCGCTCCACAGAGTGGGCAGACAGCGGGAATCTGCTGCCGAGCGTTCGGGTTCGTACGAACCCAAACCTCGGCAGGTTCGGACCATCCCTAGTCAGGATCAGTGGACGTGATCCCACATTGACTAAGCATATTCCCTGTTCTTCAGAAGATACTCCTGATGGTGGAGATAGGCTTTCCTGGAGGACCTACCAGGTCTTGAGACAAACGGAACACATGGCAGATGATCCAGGCATACCAGAGGGTGGTAACTACCCGAGTTGCCAAGAAGACACAAAAACACCACAGCAGGAACACAGGAACCAGGGCGGAAAGTGCAGGAGCACTGTAGTAGGGTAATATGGGTACAGCAGGCTCTTCCAATAGCAGCACAGAGTAGACTTAGCAGGACCAAAGGACCTTGATGCCCTGGTGGCAGGGCACATGTGTAGGAAGCCTCTTATATACCTAAGCCTCAGGTGTGGATAATTAGGTATTGAGCCTTTCAAATTGGGAAGAATATTCCTACACCCCCTCTAGTGGCCGGATCTATACTGCATGAAGAGAGGATACATGCTGCTCCATGCGGTTACGCCTGAAGGCCTGAGGGACTAGTAGCAGTGGCAGAGAGTGGGGACATCGCTCCCGGAGATGGGATAAGATGGCTGCGGTGGTAAGAGGACAGCAGCCAGGATTGCCGGCCACCATTACATAAGATTTACTGTAAAGAATTTATACTCCTCTGTTTAAATACTGTAGCAAAATCTTACCTGTCACTTCATATATACTGCTATGTTCTCCTTTTTTGTCAAATGTACTGCATTCTCCTTCCATGGCTTTATGTTCTTTTCCACAGCTATTTCATTGTTAATAAAATTCTAATAAATATCTACAATGTAAAATCAAGGTATAAATGGAGGACTAAAATGTTAAAATGTTGTACCTTATTCTTGAAGTCAGAAAATAAGGAAAAAACTTCAGAACTACATATAGATATACAGTATATCTCTACATGTAGATACATTGCATATTCATAGAAACAGATTCCAAATCTTACATTTGTCACCAAACAATCGAAAATACTGCAATGGCAAACCCTTACTAGAGTCTCAGTTTACTAAAGTTCTTTCTTGATAATAAGAAAACAAGAACATGAGAATATTTTTTATTCGGATATTAGCTTTACTACCGATAATATCTAAGGATGGATTTCATTTTTAAGTTAATATCCATGATAAGGGTTCTCCATGCTAGAGTGCATCCTATCTCTAATTACATGTCTGTTAATTTGATTTCTCTTAATCCCTGAAGTACTTGGTTAACAGAAGCAAAGCGGTATACATACTAATGGTTTGCTTTTCCCCAAACTGTTCCTACTGGAAGAGAGCGCCTGGTGTGCAAATCTGAGGCTGGAACAAAGATACACTAATTATCCTTCATTTATTTGTCTGCTTCAATGGTCCTAAATACCAAAGTGATTAATTAGCACAAGGCAACAAGGGCAGGATGTCACACCCTTCTCTGTGTTTAAGTGTTGGCAAAGGTTTTATTCAAGTGTTGACAACAGCATATCTTTAATATTCCAAGAGGGCATAACGTATGGTTGAAACACTTAATTGGCATTGGTTAAACCTTTACATAAGATTGTAGATATAATTAATATGTACTTAATATACCTTCACATTTACAGTATGTTTTTTTTAACAGCATTTCTAATTATTATAAATATTCTATAAAATGACTAATTCTATCTACAAGGATCGGAAAACAGAATACATAAACAAGGTAAACTAAAGCTGTAATATAAAAGAAAATAGAAAGCACCCAAATGTTAATTGATTTATCTGAAGCAATTTTATACATAGACTTGTGTTTGAGTTTCATTATTCTGTACGGTTAATGACCATAGTTGAAGAATAAGGTTGAGAGAAAAAAAAAAACACTATTGTATAATTAATTTTGTTTGCTTTTTTTTCATGTGACTGATGATCCGAGAAATTTCACAAACACAAATATGATAGGAAGGATCATGAAATCAGTACAAACATAACCCTTGGATATAGACACAGTGATGTGGATAGTGTGGAGTGGAGGTTTTTCTTTTACAAGCACAAGAATTCCCAATAATAGCTATTGTTGAGAGGATGCAGTTGTCAGTCTCTGCTGATGTGCCTGTGTTATCACAAGGTATGCTCAAAGGTAGCAACTTCCAGTCACATTCAGAATAAATGTTCATTCATTTGTGGAAGTATTTAAAGCGAATGTACCACCAGGTACATTGCCGCTTTGGGTTTTTTACATTAACAGACCGGCACCAGTGCGAGGATGCTGGTGTTGCAATCCTTTTTTTGAAGCACTGCCTGGTTCCTGCTTGGTTGACGGTAGTGCCGTCCTTTTTTTTAACTGCCACACGATTCCCATGCGTGGCATCGGTCTATTCCCGAACACCAGCCCACCCCAGACTACTTGGGGAAGGCCTCCCGGCCCTCAGTATGCGGTTGGACGGCATCCACTTCCCTCTGTGACGCGGCTCCATTAGAATTAATGGAGCCGCATCACAGTGCGGGCCTCCAGTGCTCCGGGGTGGGAACGGTGCTAGAAAATAGACCGGTGCTGTGCATGGGAACCATGTGGCAGTTCAAAAAAAGGACCGCACGACCGGCAACCCCAAGCCGGCACCGGTCTGTTAATTTAAAAACAAAAAACTTACCTGGTAGTACATTCTCTTTAACTTCTATCTTAGAACACAGTTTAAAAGAAGGCCCTCCAAGACTGTCCCTGCCTACTTGCCAGCCCGACCCTAGGAGGTCGGCGACAAATGGGCGGCATTCCTTTCACTATGTAACTGAAACACAGAAAGAGACAAGACAAACAAACACCATTAAGAATAGTCAGGCAGATACAGGTCAAACTGAAGATAGCAGAACAGAAGAGTTCATAATTCCAAGTAATCGAATCCAATATGAAACGCCAGCTCAAGCTACAAAACATTATCACAAGCAATGTCCAAGAGTACAAGAGGACTTCTTAAAGGGTTTATCCAGCATTAGAAAAACATGGCCACTTTTTTCCAGAGACAGCTTGTGCCTCCAGTTCAGGGTTGGTTTGCAATTAAGCTCCATTCATTTTAATGGAACTGAGTTGCAAAACCCCAACTAAAATGGAGACAAGAGTGGTGCTTTCTGGAAGGAAGTGGCCATGTTTTTCTAATTCTGCATAAGGCAAGGCATCACTCTCTATCTAAACTAGAGCTACCAGAAGAAAACAGCTAGAGCTACCAGAAGAAAACAGATGGTTGTGGTGGAACCTGTCAATCACCATACAGCAAGTGCAGCAATCAGACTGGTTCAAACTGGTAGGAAACACGCATATTGAATCATGGGCAAAAGCGCAGTTTAAGACGTACTTTATGGACAGAGGACCACACTAAGGTCTAAACACGTCAGCCTCAACGCTGACTGTATTTTCAGTCTCGCTGCGAAAGTCTCTTGCAGCAAGACAAAAATCACAATGAGCCAGTGAGGGAAGAGCTTAGCCAGTTGATTCTCCAACCTCTACCTTACCATTGGTGGGGATCTGAACACTCAGACTCCAACCAATCAAAACATTTAAAATGTCCCTAGGAAATGTCAACGGTATTTAAAGGGGAACTATCAACAGGTTAGGAGAATCTAGCCACCTATAGCGCCCAGGGTGCTGAGGAGGAAAATATGTGTCTTACCTTCCTCCTCGGCCCTGTATATTTATTGGCATGGTTTAACAGCTTAGATCAGTGTGGACATGGCAAACACAAAACATGTATATGAAATATTCTAGTGTAAGAACTCAACCTAACAGTACTGTTAGGAAGAGGGGTGTACAGTGAGTGCACTACTTGGTTGGCACCAAGAACCAGCAAATATGAGTAATAGAAGAAGGAGGCTCTCTAGCGTAACTCCCTTTAAATTATCCAAGTTAATATGTATAGTCTTAGATATATATAGTTTCTGGTTATATCATAAATGAGTGATTATAATAAGTCAGAATTGTGTATAGAGATAAATCATTTTTATATTCATAAGATGAAATAAATAAGAAATAAAATTAACCAGTGAGGAATACAAGCAAAATTAAAAAACACACCTGTATCAAGATTCATAAGGCTCTATAAGCATATATATCAGTATATATCTTCATAGTATGATAATCACAGGAGACAAAGATCTTGTCTCTCACATTTGTGGAGCTTCAGGAGGTATGTTTCATGTCATACCTCCTGAAGCTCCACAAATGTGAGAGACAAGATCTTTGTGGAATACTCTGTGGAGAACCTCCCGAATGAAGGATCTCTGAACAGGAGAAGTTCCATATCTATCTACATGCTTCTCATTAACTGCGGCCACAGATACTGCAAACAAAGAGACTTGGGACTGGTGAGAGGTGTACTTTCACCGCTTTTATTCTATTTTAACTGTATTACCTCTGCATATATACGAGAATAAGTGATATAATATATCTCAAATCAACTAACAGAGGAACAGTTCTATATTTACCATAAGCACAGTGACTACAAACCACTGCGACCTGCAAGGGCCCTGCAGAGTCGCATATGGACAAGATTGTACTGCTATAATCGTTTATGAAAAATAGTCGTTTATGAAATATACTACACAAAGATACCTTCTTTTTTTTTTTTTAATGAAACATCCTTCAAGCTTTGCTATGTTTTTTATATGTGTTTTACACTAAGAATTTTAATATATATACTCCTGTGATTATCATACTATGAAGATATATACTGATATATATGCCTATAGAGCCTTATGAATCTTGATACAGGTGTGTTTTTTAATTTTGCTTGTATTCTTTACTGGTTAATTTTATTTTTTATTTGTTTCATCTTATGAATATAAAAATTATTTATCTCTATACACAATTCTGACTTATTATAATCACTCATTTATGATATAACCAGAAACGATATATATCTAAGACTATACATATTAACTTGGATAATTTAAGGGGAGTTACGCTAGAGAGCCTACTACTTCTATTACAAAACATGTATAGTTCTTTTTTTATGTAATCTTTTTTTCCGTATGGAAGATATGGTAATAATCTTAATATTTATGGGGGGGGGATTTATTTTATTATGTTTTATTGTCAGGGCCGGGTCCAGGTTTTTGTGGGCCCTTGGGCGACAGAGCCTCAGTGGGCCCCTCATTGGCCACTATGCACAATCTCTTGAAATACACAAACACACAAACACACATTATTGACACTGACTGACTGACACAGACACTGACTGACACACACTGACTGACTGCCACTGACAGACTGACATTGACACACTCAGACACTGTCACACAGCACTTACAGCTCAGTGTTCTCCCTCAGGCTACTTTTCACACTGTAAGGTTGAGGACCTTTAGGTCATGTGATTAGGTCTTTCACCCTTTTCTCTTTCTGTGCAGGTCCTGCGCCGTCTTGTGTGTCTTCTGATGTCCAGCGCTCACCCTGCACTATAGTGAGCAGGCTGAACATCAAAACACCAGGCCCCTCTCCCTCTCTGGGCCCCTAGAGGTGCTGTGGGCCCCGGCACTTGCCAGGGTAAGCCCTGTGCTGATGCGCAGCCCTGTTTATTACACTTCTTCATTACTTTTACTTTGTTGGAGCCTCTACATGATTTTACAGACCACCAATATAAAAATTTAAAATAATCTACATGCTTTTAACCTTTCAAAATAAAAGTATTCATTTGAAGCTTTATCTGTTGTAGCAATAACCATGTTACTGAAATCCAGAACTATCTGTGAAGGAATCAGACTTTCTGAATATTGATCATCTCTGTCTAACAAAGAATACCTACATACAGTTTGCCCTCGGCAATTTTCTTGATCTTTCTCTATTCTCCCCCACCCCACCCCCCAGGTGACATAATATATAGCCTCAAAGTATTCAGCAAGCTAGTTTATTCTAATTCCTTTCTTCTGCTATGATATCAGACCCAATATTTTGACTTCTCTGCAATACAATTAATCAAGACTGCTTTAACTACATAATAACATGCATGCCGAGTTATAAATATAGGGAAGTATTTGATACTTTACCGGTTTTCCTACCTACAAAAAAATGGAGAGGTGTGTAATTTTTATCATAGCTACACTTTACAAACAGTTCTTAAAATCACATTATTGATTTTTAACTGATTATTTTGCTATTTATCTCATGAAATAAGTATTTAATACAATAGATAAATAGAACTTAATATTTGGTACAGAAACCTTGGTTTGCAGTTACAGAAGTCAGATGTTTCCTGACCAAGTTTGTTCACAAAGCAGCAGGGATTATGTCTCACTTCTCCATACAGATCTTCTCCAGATCTTTCAGGTTTTGGGGCTGCTGCTGGGCAGCATTGAGTTTCACCTCCCTCGAAAGATATTCTACTGGGTTCAAGTCTGGAAACTGGTGAGGCCACTCCAGGACCTTGAGACGCTTCTTAAGAGAAACTCATTAGTTGTCCTGGCTGTGTGCTTCGGGTCATCGTCATGCTGGAGGACCAAGCCACCACCCATCTTCAATGCTCTTACTGAGGGAAGGAGGTTGTTGGTCAAAATCTCGTAATACATGGCCCCATACATCTTGGCTTCAACACAGTGCGGTCTTCCAGCCCCCTTTGCAGAAAATCACCCTCAAAGTACGATGTTTCCACCTCTATGCTTCACGGTTGGAACTGTGTTCTTGGGGTTGTACTTCTCCATCTTTTTCTTCTAAGCACGGGCAGTGGGGTTGATACTAAAAAGTTCTATTTTGGTCTTATACGACCATGTGATGTTCTCTCATGCCTCCTCTGGCTCATCCAGATGGTTATTGGAAAATGTCAAATCAGCCTGGACATGTGCTGGTGTGAGCAGGGGAACCTTGCGTGCCATGCAGGATTTTAATGCATGACAGCATAGTATGTTACTAATAGTAATATTAGAGACTGTGCTCCCAGCTCTTTTCAGGTCCTTGACCAGGTCCTCCTGTGTAGTTCCGGGCTAATTCTTGACTATTTTAAAAATCATCCTTACCCTAAGAGTCAAGACCTTGCACGGAGCCCCAGACTGTGGAAGATTGACAGTCATCTTGTGTTCCTTCCATTTTCTTTGTTGGTGGGAAAACTTGCAAAATCATCAGTGTATCAAATACAGTGGTACCTTGGTTTTAGAATAACCTGGATTGAGAGTGCTTTGCAAGAAGAGCTCACAAGTTTTCAAAATTGGAACTTGGTTTAAGAACATTGCTTTGGTTTAAGACAGGGGTGGGGAACCTGCAGCTCCCCTGTGATGCGTGCCGCTCTGGAGGAGGAAGGAACCGGCGCACACAGCATGCTCCGGGGTCTGTGACAGCTGGCGGACACAGGAGGATGCTACCTGTGCCGGCTTCTTCCCCAGCAGAGCAGTGCGTGTCTTCAGTCTCCTGTGGGCCTCGCGCGATGACGTCATTTCATCGCGCGCCGCCTGCAGAAGAAGACCGGCACAGAGGACCTGGGACAGAAGAGGACCTGGACAGCGTGGAAGCGGAGGTAAGGTGAGTGGGATGTTTATTTTTTTTATTTGGGGGTTAAATAGGCTACCAGGGACATGACTGATGGGGGTTAACTAGTCCACCAGGGACATGACTGATGGGGGTTAACTAGGCTACCAGGGACATGCCTGATGGGGGTTAACTAGGCTACCAGGGACATGACTGATGGGGGTTAACTAGGCTACCAGGGACAAGACTGATGGGGGTTAACTAGTCCACCAGGGACATGACTGATGGGGGTTAACTAGGCCACCAGGGACATGCCTGATGGGGGTTAACTAGGCTACCAGGGACATGACTGATGGGGGTTAACTAGGCTACCATGGACATGCCTGATGGGGGTTAACTAGGCTATCAGAGACATGCCTGATGGGGGTTAACTAGGCTACCAGGGACATGCCTGATGGCCGCGCGGTATGCGGCCCTCGAATGATTTTATTAATGCCCGACCGGCCCTCGACATGGAAATGGTTCCCCACCCCTGGTTTAAGAGCTCCCTGTACTGGGTGGGAGGGGGAGTGGGGGAGGGGCATGGTCTGCATAGCTGGATCTACAGTACTGTACTCTGACCAAGGAAGTCTTCCTCACCCTTCAAATCATAGCAGATCCCCTTCAGGCTGGGGCTTTCATCAGGGGACAGGACTGTGTAGGTAATCTCTTCATAGCTAACACCCCTCTCTCCCCGGGTAGAGAGTGCTGCATGTATGTGCCCACATCTTCCCTGCTCATCCTTTCATGCTTCCTGCAGTCTCTGTCAGCCCTTGTTTTTCCCATCCTCTCCATTCCTGCTATAATGTGCCTGGACTCACACTCAGCTATACACACTAGCTGAGGGTAAGTGCAGGCACATTATAGCAGCATACACACTGCTGTATAGAAAAGTTTCTGTCACTGTCCTCCTGCACAGCTCTGTGATCTTCACTTCCTGATTTGTCCATGCTGAACACACGTCCCTTCCTCATTGCTGTCATGTGACCACACAGACCTCTGACAGCAGCCTTTCTTCTCTATTCTAGCCTGTTGTACTACGCTACTGCATTAAGGGGATCTGCAGTTCCATCCTGTATATACAAACTGCTGCTGTTTTTTCAGGCCTATGCACTTACTATACATTATGCACCACATGCTGATTTCTATACTGTATGCTAACTTATAATATGACAGATTCAGCTGTTTCTAAATGTTTTTTTTTTCCATTTCTTTTGCATGTTATTCAGAATAAAAACCATGATTTTTGGGGTGTGGAACCAATTGTTTGCATTTCAATGATTTCTTATGGGAAAATTTCTTTTAGTTTAAGAGTGATTTGGATTACAAACATGGTCCCGGAACGAATTATGCTTGTAATCCAAGGCGCAGCTGTACTTATTTTTCATATATATATATATATATATATATATATATATATATATATATATTGAAGAATTAGCAACCAATGTGATTACTGCCTTCATTTTTAAGGGGAGCTGAAATCCTACATGGGGGTAAATACCTACAGGGGACATGCCTAAGATGGGTGTGTGGGTGCACTGTCTACTGGGGGAACAATTACCAGGGTGTAATACCTATTGGGGGGATTACTACTGGGATATTACCTACAAAGAGATGTCTTTATGGGAAATGCTATCTATTGGGGTGGAATTACATAGTTCCTATATGCCCCTAACCCTGAAACCTAACTAGTAAATATGGTTGATGTGTTTGAAAAGACCTCAGCTATTTATATAATAATAATAATAATAATAATAATAATAATAATAATAATAATAATAATAATAATACATATAAAGTATTGTGTGAGCTGCTAGCAGGATTCCTTCACCATTCTCTTAAAGATATCTTATCTCCTTTAGACTGGGTTCACACAAAGTATATTTCAGGCAGTATTTGCTCCTCATATCAGGTCCTTATTGCAACCAAAACCAGGAGTGGATTCAAAACACAGAAAGGCTCTGATCACATAATGTTGTAATTGAGTGGATGTTCACACATTGTGTGAACATAGCCTTTCTGTGTTTTCAATCCACTCCTGGTTTTGGTTGCAATGAGGACCTGACATGAGGACCAAATACTGCCTGAAATATACTGTGTGTGAACCCATAAAGGTATCAGAATTGCGTATTCTATGTAAACCTGTATAACAATGAAAACATTTACACGTTAGACTGCAATACTCAAGAGAGTTTTCAATAGAGGTAAGTTCAGTGGAAGAAAAAGATTACATTATGACGACCAGGAACATTTCGGACTGGTATGTATTTGTCTCTTTAGTTGTCTCCTATGCCATCTTGTCATCTTATAGATGCATAAACAAAGTGGGTGCTATCCACAGTGACAACCTGGAAACTAGCAGGATAAATCATAGAAAATGCTATTTAGAGTACTTTTCTATTAGCAAACTCAGAAGGAAGAACAGGTAGGTGGAAATGCTGTGTACAGAAATAGTAGTGAGTAAACATCCTGATGTTTAAATCCCAAACACGAACATACAAAAATGATCGGGATCAGTTCGTGTTCGTGTTCGCCAAACATTCACAAATAACGAACGTACAGTAGAACCGTACATTTTAGTCTAGGCACATGCATACAGATTGTAAGGTGCAAAGCGTAAATTACGCAGTTTAGTACATTTGCAAGTTCAAATATGTTTGAAAATGATCGTTATAACCATTCTGATCATCAAACAAATTGTTTGTGATCGGTGAACACAAACAACTAGCGTCATGTTCATAACTTACTCATAATTTACGAACATGTTCGCTCATTTCTATTCAGAAAAACTGCACAACCGCCACACATGGCTAACACATGACTAAACTAAATGGATAAAACTTCTATATTGTGGGAAAGGATAACATGTTATCATGCTGATCTTTTCATCGGATCCACATAATTTGTTATTTTTCTCTCCCATTTACAGGCTTATCCTTGAGAGAACTACTTTGCCTCGGGTAAGCAGAGAACTGACCCAAGCAAAGCCATAGGTGCAGGAGGTGCTTTGGGTGAAGCATGTGATCCAGTAAGATTCTATTTCTGGGACCAAGGGATATGAACATAAATATCTTGCATAATCAAGGACATCCCAATTGATGTATAACCTCTAGATACAACGTGTTTAATTCAGTCCTTTGACTCATCCAGTTTCCAGCAGTAAGAGTGACATAAGTGAAACATTTTAACTTGATATTTTTATTTGGATGTTTTCCTAGTATAAAAAAAATAGAATAAAATTAATTTGAATATATACATTAATCTAGATGTATTTTCTATGTATAAAATAATCAATGACAAGAAAGAAGCAAAAAACAGCACGCATTTTGATAAATGTTGGGACTTTTCTATGCCACATATATAGATTTATACATCTTAATCTTTAAGATTGACTGCTGTATCAAAGACTGTGAAGGTGTGCAACATATGCTCAGCATTTATTGTGTACATTTCTGATTGCATCAAATATTAAATACTACCTATTCTTTGGGACTTGTTAGCGTCTCATTGAACAGTTGCCTACGGCACTTACAAGATGGATTGTAAAAAGTTCTTTTGATTATCGTTTTGGATTGTCACCTTGACAGTTTGGTAAGGTTTTGCAAGCCAGTGCGTAGGAAAACACACAATTTTTTTCTCTTTCGGTTAAAACACTTTCCCAGTAGACATCACTTTAGAAATGCAGGAAAAGTAAAGACTTCATGAAAAGACTACCAAGTAGCATGTGATTCAGGCTAAGTTTGCAATTCAGTAAAGCTTGACTAAAGTTCCTTTAACCAACCAGGCGTAATTGTAATTAAATTGCGTTCCTGGAATAAACTTAACATACTCCATGCACTGCAGAATTCATTGGATGATGATGATAATAATAATAATAATAATAATAATAATAATAATAATAATAATAATTATTATTATTATTATTATTATTATTCTTTTTATTATTATTCTTTTTATTATTATTCTTTTTATTATAATTATAATAATGTGTTTTAATTTGCAGTGGTAAGTTAATAGTAACAATATGAACCCAGGAAATAATAATATACTATCACCTTTTATAATATATTTTCAGGTCCATGGTGTTTTTTTTTAAAAATGCTGCATGCTGTGATTATCATATGTTGTAGGTATTTATTTCCTATTAACATGCCTATGGGGGGCATGCTGCAGCTTTTTTTTTGGGGGGGGGGGGGCATAAAAAATTGCTTAAAAAGACACCACCCATAAAACCATTGTAGAAAAAAAAAATTAAAGAGGTACCCTGCCACTTAAAGTGTACCTGTCATTATAAAAACCTGTCATTATAAAAATCATAGAGACATGTCAAATGTTTTGATTTGAGACCCATACTGATCGGGAGATAGATCGGGGAGAAGGCATGCTGCAGCACGTCCACCCTCCACTCTGAATTAAAAAAAAAGAGTCAGACTTATAATGAGCTCCTATATAGCCAGACTCTTTTTTTAAAACTCAGATTGGGGAGAGGACACGCTGCAGCTGTGGTCCTCCCCCCGCTCTATCTCCCAATTGGTACGGGTCTGAGCACCGATCAAAACTTTTGACATATCTCTATGACCAGTCAAAAGTTTTTAATAACGACAGGTACACTTTAAAACTTTTTATATAGCGTTTTCTTTATTTAAAACATAATAAACATGTTATCCGTACCTCTCCACGCCCCCCTGTTGTCATTCTGTGATGCGTTCGAGTCCATGGCTAAACACTACTGCTGCCACAGTTCATACTTGTCTCAAGAGTGAGAGCACACTCATACAATCACTGGCTGAGGCACTATCCCATCGCAAGCAGTGGGTGGATGAGCGGGCTGTCACAGCTGGAAAGAGCTTACCCCGGTAGTGGCAGCGGCATTATTTAGCCGCCATTATTTAGGACCTGAAGGAGTCACAGGAGGACATCAGGGAAGCATGAAGAGGTAAGGATAAAATATTTATTGTTTTATTTAAGCGCAGAACAATATAAAACATTTTAAAGTACTAGAGTTCCCCTTTAAATATGCTACTTTTGCAACAGATAGAGGGCTGCAGGTTCCCCGGACCCTAACCTAGAACATACACTCTATATCTGCAGGTTCTTAGGGGTCGAGCACATTATAGAAAAAATATTAGCTTTACATTTTATCGCAATTAAACGGATTTAGTAAAGGATAATATTCATACAATTTAACCTGAAAAAGGGCAAAGCCACAACAGAAATGCGAATCAATATGTACCACTCCTATGCTTGTATATAATCTAATATAACCTGATATTTAAACGGCAAATGGAAAAATAAGTAAGAGTTATACCATTATTATTTTTCCTGCAAAAGCTGTAATACATAATATCACTGTAAAATAATAGCGCTCATGATTTCACACTGTTGAGTTAAAAGTCTTTTGTGTATGCTTTATGGAATCAAAATGTCATTGGCCTTTGATTCCAGCAATAAAATCAACTCTTACATAAAAACAAGTAGTGCTGTTAAAGCTTTAAACATCCCCATAAACCATCATGAGTCACTGAGTACATCATCTTCAGGTACAGGATCTTTCATTTTCCTCAACCAACAAACATCAATCACATTTAATACCCTTACATCTTTCAACTATGATATGTTGCCAAGATTTTGCCTTATTTAGATGTCATTCCGACGCTTAAACTTATTTTCCTTATATCCGTTAATTTAATTATCGGACATAAACAAGAGTTTACGTTAGATAAGTCTTGTATTGTAAATGAAGTTGTATTTCAGAAAAAAATATTTTAACCTACGATAGAAAAAAATTGTTATTTCAAGTGATAGTATTAATGACTCCAAAAAATCTGAGTAATAGCTCTTTGAATTCCTTCAACATGTTAAACAGGAAGAAATTATAAGCAGGAAGCAACACAAATTGGGTAGACTAGATTGACATATATTTAATTATATATTGAGATACATCTAGATGAGAGTTAATGTATCAAGGCTTCATCACTGCATTAAGCTAAACCTGCAATCTGGCTTTCAAATACATTTATTTTTTACTAAAACAATACAATACTGAGAGATTACATTTAAAGTGTCACTGTTGTTGTAACTTTCAAAATCTAAATTAACAGGAGATGTGAAATAAAGCACATTTGCAATTTACATTAATTTTTTTTTTAAGTTTTCAAGCTTTAAAACAAAGCTAAATTTACTTGAAATCAAAGTCCAGTCTCCGGCAGCTTTTTATTCTTGTGCTGGTACAGAGTCACAGCTCAATGTGTCCATCAATCACATGACTGCCTTCTCTGTGTGCAGATGATCGGGACTTGCTGTGTTTAGTCTTTTTTTTTTTTTTTTAAGACTAAACATAGGAAGTGCCATGTTTCCCATGATAACAAAAAAAAATTAATGTAAATTGCAAAAAAAAAAAAGTTTAAAAGTTTACAAAAAAAAAATGACATTCTGGGCTTCATAATGTTTACTTTTAGGAATTATAAGTCTCCAAACATTATTAGGCCGGGTTCACATGCTGTATAAGCAGCGTCCGTTGTCACAGAATGGCCACTATCTATGATGTTCATCCACCTGGTACTGCAGCACCATCCGGGTTCAAAAGCTGTAGAAACAGCTGCCATTCTGTGAAACGGCCATGTCACAGAACAGCCACTGTCTGTGACGTTCACCCACCCGTTACTGCAGTACTGGTCGGATTAGAATCACTTCATGTTAATTGGAATTCTGGTGTTCCCACACTTCAATTAACCATAGGAGACAATGTAAATTATGGCCTGAAGCTGTACTTTACATTGTGTGCACAGTCTATTTTGTGCGGCCACTGTTCACCCAATAGCAGCTGCACAAAATAGACATGTGAGTTTTCTGTGCGGCTGCACAGAACAGCGGCCGCAGTGTATACAGAGTATATAAATTGCAGTCTTTGTTCCATAGAAGATAAAGCTATTTGACAATTTCAATAAATAGCGGCCAATGCTCCAATCTGCAACTACAGACGTTATTTATTTTAAAAAAATACAGTGCGTGAACATGGCGTAATGATGTTTTCCTCCTTAATCCCTTGGACAATAGGCCTCTCATTATCCAGTCCGTTCACTGCTTTTTACTGACAGGCGGCATTATCCCTGAACCAACTAGTTAAAGATAGGGAATATTTCCTTTTAGCAAGATCTGTGGCTTAGCACACATATTCAGTCTTATTTTAAAACTACTAGTTGGGGTAAGGTACTGACTTTATGGGAAAACAATGTTGAAAATGAGGTGTGAGAGTTACTTTGTATATCCTTTCTCCACAGACTTTCCATTAGAGCATAAATGAACTACAGGTTTCCACACAGCTTTTACGACTCTCTCCGCAAGAAGAAATTTAACACCCTTGGTCCTACAGTGATAGGCTTATCTCTAGCCAGCCAGCATCCTGCTCTGTACTGACCTGGAATAAAAAGCCTAAAATAGCTGTCTACAAATGGATAATCGCTCTTTTTGGAGAGATCTCTGGCTTGGCATGCATTCTCAGTCATATATACCTATGCTTGCCCCCCAATTTCATATAAAAAAAAGTATTTTTGTCTTTTTAATTTTTCATCATAGTAAATCCTAAAAATATATGTCACAATTTGGAGCATGATAATACTTGCTACCTTCTGTATGAACATGAAAGTTTTATATATCTGTGCATGGTTTTATGGAACACTGTTGACATGAAATGTGGAGTCATGGATCCACTAAACCGCCACTAGTAATGATGTAAGATGTGCCAGGAAGTGGAGTCTAAGGGGCTGCTGGTCTTTACCAAAGCCCACTGCAAGGTGGGTTGGACTTGCTGTGGCAGGAGACCCCCAGGTGGCTATCTCTTGCTTGGCTTGCTTGCAGTGGCGGGCGAGGTGCAGCTGGAGAAACGTAGGCAGGAGAGCAGGCACACAGCAGAAAGCTCAGGCAGGACTCTTGGCTAACTGGATGCTTTGCCACTTCAAAGAGATGGCGTTACTCTTCTAGAGCAAACTTTATTGCCAGTAATTCACAATATCCTAAGATGTAATTTCTCACTCAAGTCGTTCAAGGAGGATGGAAAGCATGTCCTTCACTCAACTAGAGAGGCTCTACTTAAAAGTGGCGACTAGGGCAGCATTATTCCAGTCAAGTTCTGTGGCCAGCGTGCAGGACTGTACTGCATACTCCCCAAAGTAAGAGTAACCTTGCCGCAAGTTGAGGAGGGCAGGCGCCGCAGAAAATTCGAGTTCTGGCTACTAAAACACACACCGGAACTGAGAGAAAGGCCTAGAGGTTAGCGGTGATTGGGTCATCCCCATCCCACAGAGGAGTAGCCCAGGCCAGGACCTTACCCTCATGAAGACTTATTACTAGAGATGAGCGAACCTCGAGCATGCTCGAGTCGATCCGAACCCGAACTTTCGGCATTTGATTAGCAAAGGCTGCTGAACTTTGAAAAAGCCCTAGGGCTATGTGGAAAACATAGATATAGTCATTGGCTGTATCCATGTTTTCCAGACAACCTTAGAGCTTTATCCAACTTCAGCGGCCACCGCTAATCAAATACCGCATTTTCGGGTTCAGATCGACTCGAACCCAAACCCGGTTCCCTCATCTCTACTTATTACAAATGCTACCTTGGACCATTCTGTGGTGAGCTCAATGTGCATGGTGCATTGAGACACAAAGCCCTTGCACATCTCGGGGTCTCCACAATACTTGGGCCTCAGTGCCAGCATAGGCTTGATCCTAGGGGGGAATGCTGTGGGCAACGGAGGTGAGGAAGGTGCAGATGGGACCTGTTGAGCCGTGAAGAGTTGTTGCAACATGCCCCCCCCCCCAGTAAAATAATACCAAAATATAGTGGTAATTTTGAGGTTGAAAATACAGCTGTATTTTCAATATATACCACCTTTAGGACCAGTTCATATGTCAATTCTTCCGAGCAGAGAGGCGCGGAGAGAGGAGGCGCACCCTCCCATAGACTTCCTGTATGACACAGAGGCATGTTTGACTGCCTGTATGACACAGTTTTACTCCGTGTGCACTGGCCCATACTGTGTGAACATAGCCTTATAAAATGCATCTGCCAAAAAACTCCCATTAAATGCTGTACACAATGGCATCCTTTGGGTTTTGCTTTCTGTGTTTTGTCTACTAACACGCACTATATTGGCAGTTAAGGTTGGCAGCTGAAATTTGTACTCTGATGCAACAAACAAGTAAATGAGGCGCACAACAATTTTGCTTGTCATCAGAAGGTTCAGCCAAATTGGATGCTCAGCTCGATTCATAAATTCATGTTGCATATGATAGAGTGTACCTAGCTGAACACAGTGATCTATAGCTGGGCATTTGAAAATGGCCATCACCTTGAGTCTGTCAGGGCATTTGTTAAAAGTATCTTATCAGTTCTGTGTAATTTATCACATTAAACAGATTCTTTTGTCAATTTAATATTACTAGTAACACACACAAATATATACTGTAGGTCATATTCCAAAGCCTTTTAACGCTTAAAATGTGAAACTCCAAAAATGTTATAGGAACAGAAAATGAATTACTACATCCCATTTTAAAGTACTTTACATTACAAATTTGACATGAAAAAAATTATTTTGGAGGCTATTTTGGAGGCTATTGTCATTGTGCCTTTATACGCACATTTTTAAACATTGAAAGCACATTGTTTTCAAACCATTATTCTGGCGTATTTTGTGTTTTCGCGCAGGGCATAACATCGAGCCCTTTTCAATTTTTTTCGCTCAGAGGGGGCGTGGTTATTCCTTAGATTGTTCAGGTGGCCTATTGAAGTCCTATTGGAATGCACAGCAGATCTTTGCTGCACACATCGTTATTTTTCTATTATTCTATTATTGCCTGAATAGTCATAATTGGCCAAGTAAGGCCGATAAGTGAGTGTTATAGAAGCTTAAAGAGGATGTACCATCAGGTACACTCTCTTTAAAGTTATACATGAATCGAACGGCGCCAGCACAGGGAAGGTTTTCTTTTTTTTGAACTGCGCACCATTGATTTTAATGGAACAGTGTCATGGAGATTCCTCCCTCTAGGGATAGGCAGGCCCGTTTCCAGTGCTTTAACCTGGCCTGGTAACCATGAATAGAATGGTGCTGTATGCGGGAACCGGGCCACAATTCATAAAAAGGACCGCGGCACCAGCTTCCCTGTGTCGGCGCCATTCGATTCATGTGTAATTTTAAAGAGGACCTGTCACCCCCCGTGCCGGGGTGAGAGGCTCCCGACCCCCTGTTAGAGCCCCCTATACTCACCTAATCCCGTCGGGTCCCGCTTCTGTAGATGGTCGGGTGATTGAGATATCAGCCGCTGCAGCCCGGCGCGCACACTCCGCAGATGAGTCCAACACCCATAGAGAATGACAGGAGAGTCCAGCGCTCCGTTATTCTCTATGAGCGTTGGACTCATCTGAGGAGCGCGCACGTCGGGCTGCAGCGGCTGAGATATCCATCACCCGACCATCTCCAGAAGCGGGACCCGGCGGGATTAGGTGAGTATAGGGGGCTCTAACGGGGGGTCGGGAGCCTGTCACCCCGACACGGGGGGTGACAGGTTCCCTTTAAAGAGAGTGTACCCGATGGTACATCCTTTTTAAGGATATAGGCCTACAGTATAGTGCTCATTGAGTGAGACTACCCACTAGACTCCAAAAAACTATATATCAATCTTCTTAACGCCTCCTGCTCTCTAACATGCGCACTTATTGATGTTGTATATATTGGAAAGAGAAAAGATCATAGATTATGCTGTTATAAAGTGAAATGAAACATTTAATAATATAGAACAAAAATATATTACAACATACCGTTGTTTTGAATGAAAATTGCTTTGAAGTCTATGGACAGCGGCTGGAAATAATTGACATGCCCATTATTTTGACGGCCATAGCAAACAACAGCCGTTGTTCAATACATTGTATGAAACAGCAGCCGTTGTCTAGATGTACTTGTAATGGCGCCCCCTGATGTACTTTTGATCTCACAACGTCCACTCAATGTATTCTGTGCTTATGCACACAACTTAATTTTAGGCTATGTTCACAAAGAGTATCAACAAAGGACGTCGTTTGACACGGCTGTTGTTTGCTGTGTCAAGCAACAGCCGCTGTTTGACATGTCCCTGCTCCAGCTATTGATATTACCATATTCGCCGCAGGAACATGATTTTTTTATTTGGATTGCTGGCATATTTGGTTGTGCCTGCAATTTAAATTAACTATTGAATTTTATGCAGTATACAGTCATCAGAACGGCCATACATTGTTTAGACAGAGTGAGAACAGCAGCCGTTGTTCCTGCATTAGCAGTCGCTAATAATGGACAAGTCAATTATTTGTGTGGGGGAACAAGGGCCACTGTTTAATACAGTATGTGAACCACGGCAAGAACAGCTGTTGTTTTATTCGCCCAAAACACCCGTTCTTGTCTTAAAAAAACACACTGTGTGAACATACCCTAAGTGTTATGGCTTATTGGCTACGCAACGTCAGGAATCTCTGCGTCGCCCATGTACAATAAGATGTGGGTGGTGTGACTGAACTATGGGCCATGTGGGTTGACCAGTATAGAACACATTCGGTAGATATTCTGAGAATAAAAGAAGTATGTAATAGTAGTGGTAATGAAATAGTAGTAATAAAAGTAAAGGTATGAGGATGCAACATTTACACACAGAAGGATTTTAAAAAATTATCGTAAGTGATAAATAATTTTTGGCAATTTAACAGAAAAAAGTAATACTTAGTCATAGGACAATCCATTTAAAGGAGGTTTTCAAACCCTGTAAAAATTTGATTTCACCTTAAATTTAAAGGAGGATCTATTCTGCCATCCAGGATTCAACCTGGAATTAATAGTAATTTACATAATGCCTTCTCTTCTAAAGCTGGAGTCAAAATACTTCTGGTTGCCATTATGATTCCAAATCAACATTGCCTTTAAAATGGGGCATACAATGAAGGGCTAGAGCAGCAAACAGATTTTTTTGCCCTGGTTAAAGAAAAGCCCGGCTATGATGGGGATATGCAATTTAAAGCATTGATAAGAATTGACATAAAATGAAATTTTTATGGCAACATTTAGGTAAATATTTCCAATTATCAAAAGTTACTAAAAGTTTTAAGCTTTTTTTTTCTTCCTTGTAGCCAACCGCTGAAAACATTTCCAATCTCACAAGAGGTAAGACACTGAATTTCTCCTTGAAAGTGATAAAAAGCAAACTGATTAAATCAAAGAGGTTCTTAAAACCCCAAGGGAAAGCCGCATGCTTCTCCTCTGAAGTATTCCCAGCAGAAGCTTGGCAAGTCTATATCTCACTATGAGCCATCATTATAGCTGTTTTAAAAAACTCAGCAGGTCACCATATTTTACAACTGCTATGCATGTAAACACAAACAGAAACTGCTAATTACTTCAGATAATATTGTGAAAACTTTCCTTATTATCAGCAGAAATATTCTCAAAGGTCACATTTTCAGCTAAATAAATGCACCAAATATGCTTTAATCACATACTCTTTACACAGCTTTAGGCATCTCTTTCGATGCATACTGAACATATTAGGAAGGGAGCAGGTCCTCTTAATTTAAACCATTTTTATTGTGTTGAAATATAGAACGCTATGATCTCTTTCGAATGTGTTGTTTGCAATGCTTACAGTTATATAAAAAAGATAACCTTTATAGAACAGAATTTTTAGATATACACAGAAATAAGGTATATTATAGATAGAATAATGAAAAAAGGTCTATATTACACATTGCAGGTAATATTCATTGCTATTCTGAATGTACTATGCTATTAACTTGGTTTAAGCCATGGAGTGCCCTTATGAGTAAGGCCGATTTCTCATGAGCGTAAGAAATTTTTGCATCCATACTGTAGTTCAGCCACGAGTCTCAGCCTCACTGTGTTTCTGGTGACCCAAGTGGAAAGCTTTAACTTGTGACCGTAATACAGATGAAAAAATGGGGCTGTATTGCGCCCTTGGGTAACAAGCCTAATGTATGACCAGAAAAGATGATTGTTAAAAATTATTGTGACGTCTATGTAAACAAAATGAGGACACAATTAACAGTAAGCCCAGTCCTGTGGATAGCAGATAACCTTTTCATGTTTTCAACAAGCTAGCTACAGCCACTCACCGAAAAATCCATAGTTACACAAATCACCTCGAAGAAGTTCAGCATCCAAAAAATACAGAATTTTTTTTTCAAAAACTTTTATTTTTAATAAGGGACAGTCATGGAAAAAACATTGTGTACACGTTTCGAGAGAGCCTTGTTCACAACCACACGTTTTGTCTCTCGTCGAAATGCACGAACTTTACGCGTTTCATAGTTACATAGTTAATACGGTTGAAAAAAGACACATGTCCATCAAGTTCAACCAAGGAGGGGATGGATACAGGGAAGGGGGAGGGGTGATATGTTCTATACATATGCATCTATATTATTTTGGTCTAAGAACTTGTCTAGCCCTGTTTTGAAGCCCTCTACTGTTTTTGCTGTGACCAGATCCTGTGGTAGACTGTTCCACAGATTCACAGTTCTCATGGTAAAGAAGGCTTGTCGCCTCCGGAGATTGAACCTTTTTTTCTCCAGGCGGAGGCAGTGCCCTCTTGTCCTTTGAGGGGGTTTTACCTGGAACATCTTTTCCCCATATCTCTTGTAGGGGCCATTTATATATTTAAATAAGTTAATCATATCTCCCCTTAAACGTCTCTTCTCCAGACTAAACAAATGTAATTCTTTTAATCTCTCCTCATAACTAAGATGCTCCATTCCCCTTATTAGTTTAGTTGCCCGTCTTTGTACCCTCTCCAGCTCTAGAACATCCTTTTTATGAATCGGGTTCCAAAACTGGACGGCATACTCCAGATGGGGCCGCACCAAAGCTTTATAAAGCGGTAATATTATATCCCTGTCCCGAGAGTCCATGCCTGTTTTAATGCATGACAATATCCTACTGGCCTTAGAAGCAGCTGACTGACATTGTGTACTGTTCTGTAGTCTATTATCTACAAGTACACCCAGATCCTTCTCCATCAGCGACTCTCCCAGAGTAACTCCCCCCAGGACATATGATGCATGCGGGTTATTAGTACCCAGGTGCATAACTTTACATTTATCCACATTGAACCTCATTTGCCAAGTGGACGCCCAAACACTCAGAGTGTCTAAGTCATCCTGTAACATCTGCACATCCTCCATAGACTGTACTGTACTACAAAGCTTGGTGTCATCTGCAAAGATAGAAACATTGCTGTTAATTCCATTCTCAATATCATTAATAAACAAGTTAAACAGAAGAGGGCCCAGTACTGACCCTTGGGGTACACCACTTATTACCGGGGACCATTCGGAGTAGGAATCATTGACCACCACTCTCTGGGTACGATTATTAAGCCAGTTTTCAATCCAGTTACACATTAAATTTTCCAAACCAATAGACTTTAACTTACCCATCAGACGTCCATGAGGAACTGTGTCAAACGCTTTTGCAAAATCCAGGTACACTATATCCACAGCCGCGCCGCCATCCAGGCTTCTACTTACCTCTTCATAGAAACATATTAGGTTGGTTTGACAGCTTCTGTCCTTAGTAAAACCATGCTGGTTATCACTTATAATACTATTAGCCACTACATACTCCTGGATGTAGTCCCTTATAAGCCCCTCAAATAGTTTCCCCACAATGGACGTTAAGCTTACGGGTCTATAGTTACCTGGGGAAGTTCGAGAGCCCTTTTTGAAGATCGGCATTACATTTGCCTTACGCCAGTCCCTCGGCACAATACCAGTAAGCAAAGAATCATGGAATATTTCATACAAGGGTAGTGAAATTACAGAACTGAGTTCCCTAAGAACTCTGGGGTGCAATCCATCAGGCCCTGGAGCTTTGGTTACATTGAGTTTGTTTAATTTATCTTGGACCATATCTATAGTAAACCAGTTCAGTACATTACATGTGTTAGCAGCACTGGCCCCACCCACCTCAGTACTGGCCCCACCCACCACAGCTCCATCCTCTTTTGTATATACAGAACTGAAGAACCCATTAAGTAACTCAGCTTTCTCCTGATCCCCAGTTATTAATTCCCCGTCGCCATTATTTAGGGGTCCTACATGCTCTGACCTTGGTTTTTTTGCATTAATATATTTGAAGAATTTTTTGGGGTTTCTTTTGCTTTCTATAGCTACCTGCCTTTCATTGTGAATTTTTGCTGCTTTTATTACATTTTTACAGGTTTTGTTGACTTCTTTGTAATGTTTAAATGCTACAGCTGACCCCTCTGATTTATATTTTTTGAATGCCCCTTTTTTCTCATTTATAGCCCTTCTAACCTCGGTTGTAAGCCATGTGGGATTGGATTTTAACCGTTTATATTTGTTACCCATAGGAATATATTTGGCAGTACAGTTATTTAATGTGGATTTGAAGATTTCCCATTTATTAGCTGTATCCGTATGTGACAGCAGCCGCTCCCAGTCTATGCCCTGAAGTTCTGCCCTTAACCC
Source organism: Dendropsophus ebraccatus (assembly GCF_027789765.1). Lineage (NCBI taxonomy): Eukaryota > Metazoa > Chordata > Amphibia > Anura > Hylidae > Dendropsophus > Dendropsophus ebraccatus. Next base: position 31,631,361 of record NC_091459.1, read on the forward strand.
AGGAAAATTGGCCCTTTTAAAATTAAGAGTTTTTGCCCTCCCAACATGTTTTTCTTTTCTACACTTTAAGCTAAAAGTCACTATATTGTGGTCACTATTACCCAGGTGTTCATGGACAGTGACATCCCCAACCAGCTCAGCGTTGTTAGAAATAACCAGATCCAACAAGGCATCACTTCTAGTTGGCTCCTCCACAAACTGGCCCAGAAAATTATCCTGCAGGAGGTTAAGAAATTCCCTCCCCTTTGTGGTTTTAGCTGAACCGTGACCCCAATCTATATCTGGGTAGTTGAGGTCCCCCATTATCACTACTGTTCCCTCCCGGGCAGCCCGCTCTATTTGTCTATTCAACTGGCCATCTACCTCCTCAGACGAGAGACAAAACGTGTGGTTGTGAACAAGGCTCTAGCGAAACGCGTACACAATTTTTTTTTCCATGACTGTCCCTTATTGAAAATAAAAGACAAGTTTTTAATTCACATCGGTGCTGAGAAAATTTGTTTTTTTTTAACCTTTTCCTGTTGGGATAACTTTTTAACCTCTTCATGACCAAGCCCAAAATGGTCTAAATAACCAGGACTATTTCCATTTTTGCAGAACTTCAGTAAGGCTGAAGTTTTATCTTTTTACAAATGTCCTTAGCTTTTTTGTCTGGGATAGTTTCCTTAAATGATATGCGTATAGACAACAAATGTTTCTAATATTCCTAAGATTTACGGACTGGGACTGTTCTGCTGGACTAATGCATACCAACTGTGGTGCCATTAAAAAGGGTCCAGCAGGATTTACTAACAGACATATGGCCCTTAATAAATCCGGCGGGTTGCATGGAGGCAGAGCTTTATTAAAGACTCTTAAAAAATAACATGAAAAAAATAAATAAATAAAGTCACAGTGTCCTGGCCACTGAAGCCCTGGTAAACATACAGTATGTACATGAGCAGCAAAGCATTCACTGTCTTGTATGCATCACTGCTCACTACACTTGCTCTGCTACCTCACCCAATTACTGTACAGTAATGAGTACATCTAACTTATTTCATTCATTGGCCATTGGCCAATCATTGGTTAAAAAATGTACGGTGAGCAGTAATGCACATGGTACTATATGCATCGCTTCAGTGGTACTGTGTTTTACTGACTGGCATTGTCGATCAGACTTTGCCTCAGGGCAAATCATCTTTTGCAGCCACCACACTGGTGAACATTCTGAGGCCTCTAGTTTCCATGGCTACCATCACCATCCCGCAATTGCTTTACAGGGTGCCAATAGAGGACAGAGGGAGCCCAATCCCTCTGTCACCCTGTAAGATGCTGTAATAGAAATAGGAAAAGTGCTTGGGTAAAATCTTGACCTGACCTGCCAGTTTTCTGCAGGAGACAATAATTATCGCAAGCCTACAGAGTCTCCTAACTCTATCGGCCTGCGGAAAAAAGGCAGAAATTCCAAACAGAATCCCCGCCGCAGACTCTGCTCTTAATTCCACCTGCATGAATGTAAAGTATATGGCGCCTCGGCGGTCCACTGAAAGAATTTACATTTCAATTCTTCCAGCGGAGAGCCGCGGAGGGCGGGAATGCTCTATACTTAATATTGAGGCAGTGAGACAGGCGGAATTCCGAGTCCACGATGGGGATTCCACTCAGAATTTCTGCCTGTTTTTCACAGTGTGAACGGGCCCTATCTATCTAACAACTGGTGAGGGTCTGAATACCCAGACCCTGACTGAATAAAACTCTTGACATGCCTGTGTCCAAAGTTCTTTAAAGTGATAGGGACACAACATACTAAAATATGGAACATTTATGGTGATATGCTTACTGTTAGGGGTTTTGTTGGATTGGTAAAGAGTATTATTTGTGGAAGAATTATAGAAAGTTAAATAACAAATAAAAGATTATACCGAGTTAAACAACAAATCTAAGTATGGTTGCTCTTTAACATTGTAAGCTAAATATTTTAGCATAGCAGTATCCTTGTTGTTTAGATCTAAAATGTTAAGTTGGACTTAAGAGAGGACGCCAGGTATGATATCATCATTTGGCAACATGACAAAGAATGGTTGTTTGAATACGTTGGCAACCTTCCCATGAACATTTGTACCTTCATTTATTGATAGGCATGCTCAATAAATGAAAATTAAACTCACTAGGGTTTGAAGACTATGAGAGGTCAGAGACATACTATAACAACATGACTTTTATCAGGGAAATTAGATATGTAACTGGTCCATCAGGGTAGTGCTGAATGGATAAACTGCTTAAATCATTGCAGATAAGCTGGATGGAATACTGGTTGCAGTCATTATAGCCCTCATCATTATAGACAGTAAGATAAACTGACTAAAATAATAAGATATAGATATAGACAAGATAAACCTTCAGGCTATGTTCACACAACGTACGTTCCGTGGTAATCATGGCCGTTGTTACAACAGCCGTGATTTCTGTGGTACTTATGTTGTGTTGCAGGCTGAGGGAATCCTGGCCTGAGTGTATACACATCGTATACGCTCCATCCGGAATCCCTAGCGGCGCCGCGAGAAACTGACATGTCAGATTTCTGCGGCCACTATTCAATGAATAGCGGCCGCAGAAAACTCTGTCAGTGCACACTATGGAGTGAGTGGCTCTATCCACATGCTCCATAGTGTAGTGCGGAGTTCTGATGCGGACGCGCACAGATGCACCCGTATCAGAACTCATCGGCCCTAAAGATGATCCGGCTGGTACTGCAGTATCGGCTGGGATGATCTTTTCTGAGACCAGCCGTTCCGTGACCCGGCTGGGTCAAGGAATGCCCGGTCTCTTACAAGGTCTGAACATGGCCTTATAGTGTTTGTGTATACTTTTTAGAGTGTTTTGTCTTGTTCCAGTTCTCCCTGCAGACCGGCATGTAGTCACAGCTGATACTGGAAGATGAGGTTGCCATGGATACGGCATGGTCACATGGTATGAGCATTTGTTCTTCTTAGGACTTCTTTCTGCTGCACTGGTTTAGACCTGCAAAACACCTATAGTTTCCACCCAAGAAAAAACATGACCACAAAATTCAATTAATAATTAGAAATGAGCAAGTACTAAAATGCTTGAATGCTTATTACTCAAGTCGAGTATTTTCAAATTTTCGAGAGGTAGATTCAAGTAACAAACCCCATTAATGTCAATGGGATACTTGAGCATTTTTTTTTTACGTACCTCCTACTTTGGAGAGAGAAAGGGGGTTTGGTGCACCAAAACACCTTAGAAAGTGATGGAAACACCACTGAAATAGATCTGGCACAGAAGGGAGAACATGCATGGATGAAGTAAGACTCCTGGGCTGCTGTATTAAAAAGACTTTTGGACGAGAAGGGGCAATATGGTAGACCAGCCTGTGCTACTGGACTACATAAGAGCTCTGCCCAGAACCAAAGTAGTAGAGCCAGATCAGGGGCTACAAAACTACTCCTGCAACATCTCCTGGAATTACTCCTGCCACACATCCTGGCATTACCCTTAAATCTCCTAATATTACTCCTACAACACCTCCTGGTTATATTCCTGAAAACCTCCTTGTATTACTCTTACAACCCCTCCTGGCTTTACTTCTACAACACCTCCTGGCATGGCTTCTGCTATACGCTAAAGACATGGCAGATACTATAAGTTGGAATACCTTTTTATAGTGACGTATATCTGCTGTGGGTGAACCACTGTTTTTTGTAAATCTTAATAATACAGGAGGAGGTGGTCCTGATGTGGACCCTTGACTATTAGCTTAGAGCCATTCATACAATATTATGGCCAAGCACAGGAGAGGACTGGATTACTGACCATTACTATTTATTATTATTATTATATATCACTATTAGGGATTGTCCGAACCGAGTTCGTATGGAGTTCGTACAAACCCGAACCATCCACAATGATTACCGCTGTCTGCCCGCTCCGTGCAGCGGGCAGATCCAGCGGGAGGAACGCCTGAAAAACTGGGATACAGCCATAGCCATAGGCTGTATCCCAGTTTTCCTGGCGATCCTCCCGCTGTATCCGCTCGCTGCATGGAGCGGGCAGACAGCGGTAATCCGATGCCGAGCGTTCGGCTTCAGCCGAAACCGAACCTCGGCGGGTTCGGACCATCCCTAATCACTATATATTATTACTTTGAACTATGTTATTTTTTTCAGTTTTTTTTTGGCACACCAACAGATTACTAGTCCTGAAAAGGACTATTGGGTGATTTTGTAAACTAATCCCCTACCTAACTAACCACACTAAGCCCTACACTTACTTGTTCTGTTCCTGTTCCAACAACTGTCCTTGTCAGCTAATAGTCCGCAAGTGAATTGAGTATCAGAAGACCTGGGCAGCTGGCCAATCACTGCTATGCTTGCAGCCAACATGGCTGTGGCATAGCAGGATGTGTCAGCCCTTTTCAACATGTTTATTGGCTAATTTAAGCCACCAAACTTGGGAGGAGACTATTATTTTGTATAAGTTTGAGTATTGCATACTATTGAACACCCCGATTCTTAATCGTATATTTAAATTCCCATTAAAAACATGTAGAGGCTTGGGGGTCACCACATCCAACATATACCACAATGATCAACTATAATGCAAGCACCAATCAATCTCTGTACATAAAAGATTTTTAAATAAGGTGCAAAGATTGGGGTGATCTGGTATCCATACATCTCTGACTACCCAATATCTGGGAAAGTCTATGATACTAGTGAGGACAACAGTAAATCACAACATGCACAAATACTGTAAACATTGTAATTCACAGAAATGTATGTACACACAGGGCATTATGTTAAAGCCCTGACCTGCATTGGTATCACCCCAAACATCTATACATTTTTCTATACCCCAAAATAGTCACCCACTCAAAATACAAACCCCTTTACATATATGGAGCAATATAATGAACCTGTTCAAAATTCCACCCTAGTGGAAAGTAGTATTATATTTCCCTCTTGAGGTTTCGTAGGTGTACAGTATTTATTTTGTGGACCTGCAGTCTATGGCAGTGCTTCTCAATTCTAGTCCTCATGGCCCACTAATAGGTCATGTTTTTCGGATTTCCTTAGTATGTCATAGGTGATATAATTATACTCATCAGTTCATCAGGTATTATGATAGGTGTCTTTTATGGGATATCCTCAAAACATGACCTGTTGGTGGCCCATGAGGACTTGAATTGAGAAGCACTGGTCTATCAGACTCCATAAGTACATAGAAGCCGCCAGGGGCTTGCCTATTTGACTCTTTTCCACATCATGATTAAAGATGAGTGAAATTTTCAAAAGTTCGTTCCGACCAGACTTTCGGATTTTTTTGAAAAGTTCGGTACGACCGAATTTCGGATTTCTTCGGATTTCATAGTTTAAAGCATCTATATGATACAGGGGGGTAGTGTATTTGGTTGAATTTAGGGCTTTACATGTCAGTAAAATCATAATCTTTTCAATATCTCAAAGTCATTTTTTTTTTTTTAGACTTCAATATTCACCATTAGGGTACGTTCACACCTACAGGATCCGCAGCAGATCTGCAGCAGTTCCGCAGCAGATTTGATGGTGCAGATTTGATGCTGTGTTTAGTTATTTAAATGAAATCTGCTGCGGATCCGGTAAGTGTGAACGTACCCATACAGGGTCTATGCAGGAAATTCACCATTACCGGGTCTATGCAGGAAAAAGGTCACAAATGCAGTGAATGAGCAGCAGTAGTCATTGGAGGCCAGTGGAGGTCCAGCAATAGTTTTTAGAGTTTTATTCTACACACATGCACGAGGTACATTTATGTCTTAGGATAACACGTATGTCATATACACTCTCACAAGGATCCAACTGTTGTACTTGGAATATATGTAGAGCACTTTTTTTTAGAGTTTTATTCTACACACATGCATGAGGTATATTTGTGTCTTAGGATAACATGTATGTCAAAATTCTGAACAGACTTCAAAAAATCCGAATCCGACCGGACTTTTGGAAAAATCCGAACCGGATCCCATACCGGCCGAACCGTTTCGCTCATCTCCAATCATGATCCCAGATTCTAACAGGGTACAGGTCTAAATCAATGGCCCATTGTAGTGCATACCAGACTAGGGAGCTAATGGCTCATTGCTCCTCTGTAGCCTTTAACTGTACCCACGTCTGGAAGACACAGATGCAGTTAAAATTGACATATTCTTGGACCACCTGGTACAATATATTTACCCCAGGTGCCCAGCTGCTACAGTGGTGGTTATGTCCCTGCCTATGTGGAGATCAGACAAAAACACTAATTTCCAGTTTATTTCCTTGTACACCACAATTAATACTTGCTATTTACATTCTTTTTAGATATGATAGGGTTGCTGAGGCACAATCACTTCCCAAAAATCACAAATGTAGACAGGATGCAATCTTATCCATGGGCTTTATTACTTTATGCTCATATTGCCTATTGCTAACATTATTATTTAGTTGTTCTCTGCTTGTGTTCCTTTTATAAAAGTATGAATATCCCCGAAGACATAGTTACTAGAGATGAACGAAAAGTGAAATATTCGAAAATTTAAAATTCAAATAGCCCCCAATATTCAACTATTTGATCGAATATCAAATCCCATTCTAGTCAATGGGAGAAAAATACTCGGGAATTGGAAATCAATATTCGAGCACTTGGAGGTCACCAAGTCCACAATGACACCTGAGCAAATGATGCCTAAACCTTAGGAATGCATCTGGGATGGCAGGGGAAGCATGCCTGAGTACATCTAACATACCCAAGTCGCAATATTACGCCACTATCACAGTCTGTCTATAATACACTCCAAACACAATATATCCGCTATGTATAATGACAAATACTTGGAAAACTTCTTTGCTCTACATTAGCGTGGACAGAAAGCCAAATATTAAGCAAAAAAAAACTTTATCATGTACCCCTTTAAATCATGTTGCCCATGACAGCCACAGATGGCATAAGCAAGAGGGAAATTAAACAGCACCCACCGCTAACTGCCATTGTGTGTATGTGTATGTGTGTGATGTGATCTTTCTAGAATTCTAAACAGAAAAAAAGCGTTCAAATTCTTTATAAGACGCACAGTGCGCAAATCAGTAGTACCAAACTTGTTTTTTTGTTATGGCACACTGAAAAGTCTCTACAGTAGATACACTATAGCCTATTGCTCACACTGCACTGCCTGCCTGTCTAAATATACTGTCTCAAAACACCTTCTAAATCTCTGCTTTCTACACTTTTAGTCCTAACAGGGGCTTTTGGGGGTCCCTTCCTACCTAACTTCACCTAAAAGCTAACTCTCCCTGGTATACAGTCTCTCCCTCTCCAGCTCCAACCAGCAAGTGAAACAAATATGAAATCCCCTATTCGATAAATCAGAAGGTCACATGGTTTAGCCAGCCAATCACAGTTAAAGTTTTTTTTTTCTTAAGTCCTGCCTATTCCTAGTGCCTGTCCCTCCCCCCTGCATGTTTATTGGATGAAAAAAGCGCCAGGGGGGGTGGAAGGGCCAATCAAATTTTTACTGCGTTTTTGATCCAATATTTTATTGAAAATGAATAGCTCGAATAGTGTAACATTAGATTGAATAGCTATTCGATCGAATACTACTCGCTCATCACTAATAGTTACTGCTCTATTTTGATAAATAGTGTGTTTAATCTACCTGTTGTTAAATTTCTACATCTACATCTTGCATAGAAACGTACAATAGAAGAAAACATTTTTTTTTTTTATCTTAAACTACTGTATATTTGTAATGCTAGGTTATGCATAAAAATAGAATCTTGGTATGTGGAACATATATCAAGTATCTATAGCTTGAGGTGAAGTGAACATCAGCATGCTGCTTCTTCTTGGGTTGTTTTAGGCGAACCCAGGCTAAACATTTAAAATGATTGATGAAGCATAGCCTTACTTCAAGTGTTCCTCATCACTCATTTGCTGATGTGACATTTCTTTATATATTTTGGCATAAACACATGCAACTACTGGCAAAACATTTGACCCTAGAGTCAGACTATTTGTCATGCTAATCTATTTTTTGTCCAAAGTTGTAGACTCTGTGTAAACTACACGTGGTTGTAATTATTCAAGAAAAATGGAAGACAGAATAGTTGCAGGGGGTATAATCATACTGTACCACATAAATGGCAGTTATAATATAAAACAAAAATAATATTTTGTGTGAAGAATAAGATAAATGCATTACGCAGTATCTGGGTAAATGTCATAGTATTAGAAATGAGATATCATACTGAAATTTATACAGTTCCAAATGTAATCACTGTTGTATTCAAATAGTTTTTTGTAGATTCCATATAATGCAAGGGCTTACATATCTTAAATAAACAAATAGAGAAATAGCAAGGTTAACACTTAGGGCTTTCACACACATTTATGGAAAACACCACTGCAGTGTTGACGCCTTTCTTCAAGCTAAAACCAGGCATTCGGCTCCAAAAATGCCAAAAAAAACCAAAACAAAACAAAAAGAAGATGCAGCATAGTTAAAAATAAAAAAAGCTTCTAGGAAAACTACCCATTGAGTTCATCAATCATTCCCTAAAGTATCCCTGTCACTTGTAAAAATGATTGTCATGACACAGTGATGTGTCAAACATTTTGATTGGTTGGCTTTTTGGAACTTCAGATTACGGGAACAAGTCAGGTAAGGTATTGGGTCATTGCAAACATTTTGATTGGTTGGTGGTTTGTGTTCAGATTCCCACTAAGGATGAGTAAATGTCAAAAATGTATTTAAGATGGCAGGGACACTTAAGAGGCTAAAGCTATGCTTACACCACGTAAGTTTCGTAATAATCACGGCCAATGTTGCCGAGTTGCAACAACAGCTATGATTACTACAGAACTTATGTAGTGCTGCCTTCTATTGAATCCTGGCAGGAGTGTATACACATAATATACACTCCGGACGGGATCCCTAGCAGCGCCGCAAAAAAATGAAATGTCAGTGTTCTGCTGCCGTTATTCATTGAATAGCGGCCACAGAGAACCTGTCAGTGCACACAATGGAGCGTGCAGATCCAGCCACAGGCTCCATTGTGTGCAGTGGGGAATTCAGCAGCAGTGAAGATCATTCGGCCGATACTGCAGTACTGGCCGGGATGATCTTTTCTGACACTGGCCGTTCCGTGACCAGTCCTTATCACAGAAAGGCCAGTGTCTCACGCCATGTGAACATGGCCTAAGCAAATATATATATATGTATGCTAAACATACTTGGTATCATAGCATGCACAACTGTTTGATCTAGCAATAAAAAAAAATCCTATCTACACAAATATGATACCAATAAAACAAGCAATCATAACAATAAGCCCCCAACCAGCCATTTAGGTGGAAAAATAAAAGCTCTATGGCTTTTAGAAGGCTAGACAAAGAAGAAAAAATTAAAATGCAAAAATGAAAATTGGCCTGGTCCTTAAGGAACTAAATTCACTGTGCCCTTATCCCTAATGACCAGACAACCCCTTTAAAGTGTTTTGTGTGGCTCCTTGGAGAACAGGATTTGTTCTGCATAGATATACCTACATGATGTTAGCATTTAAAGTTTTCATAGTGTTTATTGAAAAAAAAAAGTCAAAAAGTACAGCAAAATATTTTTTTCATATTTTCCAAATATCAGAACAGTATTTCATTGCCTGAAAGGGAACTCACAGTGATAACAAGATACACGAGAGATAAAAACTCAATGCACTATAATAGAATAGTCCTAAAACGTTGATGGGATTTCCAGAATGACTAAATATAAAATATTAAAAGAAAATCAGTTATGGTGTAGGAAAGCAATGTTAACCATTGATAGTTTTACTTGGAATTAGATAAAATACAATTGCTCATTAGAAACTGTTATAAAATCAGCAAAGTAGAAAGATTAATAAGAACGACACCTTATGCACCACTAATTAGTAGGATTCACAGTTATCTCCTAAAAAACTAAAATATAGTGATGTGTTAGTACCCATTAACAAGGTCAATTGGTTCCTCACCCATATTGTTACTACATAGAACTGACAGTTCCTCTCATTAGCACCTTGTCTTTTTTGCATCTTACATGTCACATGGTCATGTGTGGTCATTCACTTAAGATAATTATTGGCATAATAGTTAGAAATAGTGAAATAAATTGCTGGTTTTAGGGTTATATCAGCCAATAACTGCTCTGCACTAAGAAACCAAATAAGAGATTGAAAGTGTGTGTGTGTGTGTGTGTGTGTGGGGGGGGGGGGGGTCTGGCCTGGCCTCTTGGCCCTGGGGATCTCTAGAATGGCACACCAACTCCTTCATTTTGAATGGAGCTACATGACCCGCCTCTCCCTTCATTCTCTATGTAGCCCTCACAGATAGCTGTACTCGGATATCTCCTGTGGATATTTCATACTTGTCCTCTATCCTGTGGATAAGGAACAAGTTAAAATAACCCGTCAAACCCCTTCAATACAGAGTATAGTTGACCTGTTTAGTTTTCAAAAGAAATAATAATTATTTGTAGTGCCACCAGATTCCGCATGTCTTTTTTTTTTTTTTTTTTTTGGGGGGGGGAGGGTATAAAATGATAGGTACAAATTAAGTACTCATTTGTACACTGACTTCTGTCCACTAGCCAATAAACTACTGTATAAGTCCACTGTCCATTCATTTAACACACTTGACTCATGATACCTCTCTGAGCAAGGTTAGGTAGAACCAGGCCCGGACTGGTAATCTGGTAAGCCGGGCAAATGCCTGCTGGGCTGGCCAGATTACCAGTCCGTGGGCCGCCCGGGCTGCATAAAAAAAAAAAAATCACCGCCGCGGCCCGTTTCTCTTCCCGGTCCGCTTCTGCCCGCTCCAGTCACCGCAGCCCGCTCGGTCCGCCTCCTGTCACCGGATCACAGCCTCTGCCTGCTCCGGTCACTGCAGCCCGCTCGGTCCGCCTCCTGTCACCGGATCACAGCCTCTGCCCGCTCCTTTCACTGCAGCCCGCTCGGCCCGCCCCTGACGTGCTTCGCTAATCCAATCAACGTGGAGCAGCGCGGGGCCGCTGCGGCCGTGGAACGCGCGTTACGTGCACCGCAGCGGCCCCACGCTGCTCCACGTTGATTGGATTAGCGGCGCACGTCAGGGGCGGCCCGAGCAGGCTGCGGTGACAGTAGCGCTCAGAGGCTGTGCTCCGGTGACAGGAGGCGGACCGAGCAGGCTGCGGTAACCGGAGCGGGCAGAGGCGGGCTCCGGTGACAGGAGGCCACAGGAGCGAGCTGCTGTGATAGGAGGTAACAGGAGCGGGCTGCAGTGACCGGAGGGGGAAGAGAGAGGGGGCCATCTATAAAGGAGGGGGGAGAAGAGAGAGGGGGCCATATATAACAGAGGGGGCCATCTATAAGGGAGGGGGAAAAGAGAGGGGGCCATCTATAAGGGAGGGGGGAGAGAGAGGGAGCCATCTATAAGGGAGGGGGGAGAGAGAGGGGTCCATCTATAAGGGAAGGGGGAGAGAGAGGGGCCATCTATAAGGGAGGGGGGAGAGAGAGGGGGCCATCTATAAGGGAGGGGGGAGAGAGAGGGGGCCATCTATAAGGGAGGGGGGGAGAGAGAGGGGGCCATCTATAAGGGAGGGAAGAGAGAGGGGGCCATCTATAAGGGAGGGGGGAGAGAGAGGGGGCCATCTATAAGGGAGGGGGAGAGAGGGGGGCCATCTATAAGGGAAGGGGGAGAGAGAGGGGGCCATCTATAAGGGAGGGGGGGAGAGAGAGGGGGGCCATCTATAAGGGAGGGGGGAGAGAGGGGCCATCTATAAGGGAAGGAAGAGAGAGAGGGGGCCATCTATAAGGGAGGGGGGAGAGAGAGGGGGCCATCTATAAGGGAAGGGGAAGAGAGAGGGGGCATCTATAAGGGAAGGGGAAGAGAGAGGGGGCATCTATAAGGGAAGGGGAAGAGAGAGGGGGGCATCTATAAAGGAGGGGGGAGAGAGAGGGGGCCATCTATAAGGGAAGGGGGAGAGAGAGGGGTCATCTATAAGGGAGCGGGAGAGAGAGGGGGCCATCTATAAGGGAGGGATAAGAGAGAGGGGGCCATCTATAAGGGGGCTACATAGAGGGATGCATATACAATAAGGGGGTCACATAGAGTCAGCTTAACCACTAAATGAGGGTGTAAAGGGGCCACACAGATGTGCAGTTAGTATAGAGATGAGGATGGTGTCAGAGTGAGGAGCCTAATATGTCTGTCTGGCAGATTCTGTGGATTCGTGGCTCGGAGAAGTTCTCATAACGGCCCAGGGCAGATGGAGAAGAAAATGAAAAGGGAAGAGCTCTGATCAGAGAAGACGTCCCCTGTGAGTCACCTGATGTAACTGCACTGTAATGTATATGGTGTACAGAACCTGTGTGGAGCTGCGTCCACCTCTATATGACTGTATGAGGTGATAGTGATATGTGTACAGTGGATGTTATTTAGTAGCAGCGGTGGTATTAGTCAGTATGCGGTAGTATTAGCCAGTATGCGGTGACAATAGTCAGTATGCGGTGGTATTAGTCAGTATGCGGTGGTATTAGTCAGTATGCGGTGGTATTAGTCAGTATGCTGTGGTATTAGTCAGTATGCGGTGGTATTAATCAGTATGTGGTGGTATTAGTCAGTATGTGTTGGTGGTGTTAAACTGAGCACAGTGACCGAGGCCGGAAACAGTTTGTCTCTGTACACTGTGTAGTGGTGACGACCTGTAACTGCAGCTCAGCTACACAGTACAGAGACAGAAGCTTCTGACCCCATTTACTGTGTTATTATCTGTAATTCCAGTCATGGCCGTGATGATACAACATGTAGCTATGCTGTGCTCACAACATCCTCTCATAACTTATCACCGCACGGCGAGTGGGCCTGTGTGCTCTGAAATGCCAGGGCTGATTTTTAGTCCTAGTCCGGCCCTGGGTAGAACCATGTAAATCAATATGTATATCTAGTTTCAACTCCCTTCTGTTGCATCATAGTAACTTATTTTATTATTATTTTACGAAAAAAATAATATGGCATGTATACTTTTTTCAACAGATATCTATAAAATAATGTAAACTTAGATTGCTTAGTAAAAAAGACTGCACATCTGAATAGACAAAATATTAATATTAAAATTACAATTGTTTGTTCATTTGCCCATATTGACCAGTACTCCACTGGTAATATCTAAGGAAAGAGGTGCCCATTGTTAACCAATGTCTATATAACGATTATTGCACAATGTATCTTTATAGGTGTCAAAGAGGAAGGGGGGTCACCCAACTTAGTTCCCTCTATTAGCCAGTCTGTCCTGGCAGACTTGAACCATCATTGTAATTAATGAACAGCCATTTTTCTGAATTGCAACCATGTAAAATTACTAGCCAACTAGCCGAGTCTTTGGGTGGGTTCACATTACAGAATCCGTGCGAATAAGTTCCGGCGGATTCCTTTGCTCGTATCCACTCACGGCGGTGTGCGTATACACCTGGCCCATAGACTCAATTTTATGGCCAGGTGGATTCCACCTTCGGCCGAAAGAACTGACATGTCAATTCTTTCAATGGACGGCGGAATTCGCCCACCTATAGAATTGAGTCTATGAGATGGGTGGAGATACGCGCCCCTGTGAGCGGGTACGAGTGACGGAATCCACTGGAACTTATCCGTCCAGATTCTGTAGCGTGAACCCACCCTTTCAAGGCAAAATCAACTGATCATTCCAATGGCTGTGTTTTGAAAGTTAACAGTGACGTCCGTGACATGTGTCAGACTTAGAAACTATATTTTTCTCTAAATGTAATTTTATTTTATTGTTCTAATAAAAATCTGCCTTATTTTTGCTGATATAAAAGATTTATACTTTTTTATATATATATTCTGTAAATTCATAACTTTGTCAGACAAGTATCCATGTTTAGAAATTTAAACTGAGATTTGATAGGGTGGGAAAGTGCTGACTGACAATTAATATTCTCCTTCCTTCCATTTCTCTCCTGTAGAAAAGATTTTTACATTCTTTCTGAAATGACCCTAGAGTTTTTGTCTCAACATCTTTCCTTGAAGGGACATGTTCTGTACATTTATTATTCTCTGCATGAAAGGACACTTATGCCTGCTCGGAATTTGCTCTACTATAATTTCCATTTATGTTCCCCTTGTCCTATCATCTTCTGCTCTGAAAATGGTACTGTGTGTTGACATTATCTACTCCATTTAGGATTTTAAATACTTCAATTAAATCTCTTTTAAAGTGATTTTCTTCGTTCCAAATCTCGTAGACGTAGATTTTCAAGCTTGTCCTTATGCCTCTTGCTTTCAACCTTGTCACCTTTTCATGCACACAGCATCTCATCTTTAATATTAAGGGTAAAATTGTACAGTATCATACTGAGTATAGTCCCTGAAGAGTACTGTAAAATGTTTCCATTTTTATAAGGATATGTTCACTAGATTTAAATTTCAAAAATGGGAAAAAGATGTGTGAAATTCAGGAAATATTTAAAAAATGCATCTTTCAAGGTAGCAATTCCACAGTGTGTCCCTGTTAAGTCACACATGCAACGTTTCCGTTTGCAAGTTTTCCAAACAAAAAAAAAGAAAAAGAAAAGAAAGGTGTTGTTTGCCCCCCCCAAAAAAAAAATTCTTTCAATTTACTTCTATTAAAAAATCTCCAGTCTTCCAGTACTGATCAGCTGCTGTATATCCTGCAGGAAGTGGTATATTCTTTCCAGTCTGACACAGTGATTTTTGCTGCCACCTCTTTCTATGTCAGAAACTGTGCAGAGCAACAGCAAATCCCCACAGAAAACCTCTTCTGCTCTCAAGACTGTAAAGAACACACCAATTCCTGCAGGACATACAGCAGCTGATAAGTACTGAAAGATTTGAGATCTTTTAATAGAAGTAAATTACAAATCACCAGTTGATTTGACCGAAAAATTTAGTTGGTGAACAACCCCTTTAAAGCAACTCTGTAGCCACAATCTGACCCCCCAAACCTCTTGTACCTTCAGATAGCTGCTTTAAATCCAAGATCTGTCCTGCGGTCTGTTCGGCAGGTGATTCAGTTATTGTCCTAAAAAACAACTTTTAAACTTGCAGCCTCGTGCCCAACGGGAATATCTATCCTAACTTTTCACCACCCCTCCGTCCCTCCTCCCCACCCTCTTCATTATTAGGAATGCCACTGAAACATTTACTCCATGCTGAACATGGCACAGGTCTTTAATGATCCAGCCCATGTGCCAGGCTGACACAGGTGAGGAATAGGAGGCAATCTGCCTGGAGCATTCCTAATGATGAAGAGGGTGGGGAGGGGGGACAGAGGGGTGGTGCAAAGTTAGGGCACAGATACTCCCGTTTGGCACGGGCTACAAGTTTTAAAGTTGTTTTTTTAGGACAATAACTGCATCACCTGCCGAACGGACCCCAGGACAGATCTTGGATTAAAAGCAGCTACAGGTACAAGTGGTTTGTGGGGGTCAGATTGTGGGTACAGAGTCGCTTTAAATGAGGATTCACTGTGGAAGTCCTGTCTTGGCTGGGCCTCTGAACCGGGCAACTATATAGTTCCTGTGCTGTTTTTTTGTTTTGTTTTTTTGCTTTGTTTTACATAGCACAGTTGTTTGTTTATTTTTAATAATTTGTTTTCTTATTTATTTTTTAACATTTACGCATTGGTGGCCTACGTGCATTTAGAATTTTTGTAGTTTGATTGAAAGATAAATTAGGATTTATTTCTTTAACAATTTATAGCATTTATCCATTAGGAATAATTATGGTTGCATGATTTTACTAGCTTTTATCTCTACAAGTGTTGCTAATGGTTTTATCAATTACTCCCCGTCCAATAACAGCATGGCTATAACCTAATTTAAAGACACTCTATCACCGGGCTGATTTGTGTAGCAAATGACAGCATTTGAGACACCAGCCAAATGACTTGCTTCAGTGACTAAGTTAGTCTCTAATAATTAACAATTAGTTGGAAAAGACTCCAGAGACAGTGATTTCACTGTTCAACTTTAGGATCTATGTTTATCTGCTCGTTTCAGTCAAAATAAAGATGCCGAAAGACACATTGCTGCTGTTCCTAATGAATTATGTATAATGATGGCTGCTTGTAAGACAAGCTTGGAAGAAAGGACTGTATTCACTTTAAGATTTACATTTGCTAATTCATCTGTTCCATTATTTTTAATTGTTCTGTGTCATGCTCCTCATACATGATTTTATTTTTTTATCATCTAATCTAAACAGTTTATATGGGTTATTAACAGTGGTAATGAGTGTATATTTTCAGTGATTTATAGAAGGTCCTCTTTAAATTTCTGTGCCATGTTTGATTCTTTGCATTCATGTTTACTAACAAGTATTACTACTAATTATTGATTTTTTTTCCATTCCAAATATAGAGCTAATATATGCAGTAGTGATTTCACAACTTGAGGCATCTAATTTCTAATACATTAATAGTGTCAGGAATAGGACTGGAGGACACAAGACAGGTGATGCCCTAAATAGCAGCGGATAACTGGCCGACAGTCCCTGGTCTGAACAGGTGAAACACAAAATGTAGACAAGACAAACAAACACAATATCTAGTGGTCAGAAAGCAAGGTCGGTCAGTCAGTCAGTCGGTGCAGTACTGAATCGTAAGACAAATGGGGAGTCAGTAAGCCAAATGCCAGAATCAGAAAACCAGTATTAACAATCAGGATAAATGGTAGGTCAAGGGGCACTCAAGTACTGAAGTTCTATCGCAGGCAAGGAGGGAGGAGAATAGGCAGGCTTTTATGGGAGGTGAAGTCCCAGCCCCAGGTCTGATTGAGGGAAGGACTCTAACCTCCTCAAGAGAGCTAAAAGCTGTCTGGCTGGGGAGCAATGAGGCCCTGCCTGCGGCATAGTAGCTAAGGACAACGCCGTCTCACCTCTAGCAACCAACTGGTTTGGTTACCAGGCACACCGTTGGTTCATCTCACAGGCAGGCCGCACACTCTGGCAGTGTTGGGACCTGAGTGAGCAGCCCGGCTCGTGACAATTAGGCGATGTTCCTTCTACGTTTTTTCCCTCTCCATTTTTGACAAGAAAAAATGGCGTCAGTGCAATGATGGCTGTTGGTACATTATTCTAGTTTAGGTGGACTAATTGGCCTTTGGTTGAAAATTCCAAGTGAATTTAATAGTAAAGAAGGGGAAAGGATGGTGAAAAAACAAAAAAACTGTGTGTGAACAACTAAAAAATACCCTCCAGTGTTTGAAAAAGACGTCCAAAAATTACTTTTATGATCATTGTTTTTGTGTCCGCGCAGACAACATCCATTATTTAATACATTATGTGCATTGGACATCCGTCATTCCATAGGCTAAAATACATTGCATTGAAATCTATGCAATCGCAGCAATAGCAGACGTCTTTTTAAGTAAAAAAAAAAAAGTAGACGCCTTTTCAGTTTTTTTGAATGTTATCTACACATAGCCATACACCAATTTCTTAACTGAACACAAAGACACCTGACAAATTCATAAGAAACGGATGACCTTATCAGCATTTATTAGAGTTTAGGAGGAAAAAGAAGAACCTGAAAAAAACAGAAGCCAAATGAGCATTTATTAATGCTGGTGGAGGTGATTGCTGCTAAAGGAGGGAACTACAAGTTTTTAAACTAAAGAAGTTGTCCAGCAAACAGAAGACAGCTAAAGCCTTCTGCTCACTTTTGCTGAAACTTTTTCTCTCCCACTCAACAATGCAGGAGGGGCAGTGGAGGTGTAGAGCTAAGTTGCGGTTATTGCATGTGGACTAAACACGCCTGTGTGTGATGTCCAATAGCTGCGCAGTGTCTCCACAATATTGAAGGCAGCTATTGGACATTGAACAAAATTGCGACTTTGCCCTACCCATGTAGAATCTCAGACAAGTAATCAGACGTGGAATCTCAGTAAGTGAATGTTGGCGGGTATTAAGACTTAGGCTATGTTCACACAACATATCTTTTCATACCAGTATGGCTGTTGTTGCAATCGGCAACAACGACGAACATTTCACGAAAGGATACGTTGGCTTGTCTTCTATGGAATCCCGGCTGGAGCGTGTACACATAGTATACGCTCCGGTCGGGATCTCTCGCGGCACCATAGATAACTGACATGTCAGTTTTCTGCGGCCGCTATTCAGTGAATAGCAGCCGCAGATAACCCTGTCAGTGCTCACTATGCAGCGAGCGGCTCCGGCCGCACGCACAATAGTGTGCACTGGGGAGTTCTGATGTGAGTGCACGCGGATCTCTTACGTAGTCTGAACATAGCATTAAGCCGTTTCTGCTTGCAAGACAACCCCTTTAATAGACAGTCTTTTTTGGGATTTGGGATTTTTTTTTATAAATATAAATAACAGAGCACATTTTATTACGATTCAGAAACTTACTACTCTTACTTTTTTGCAACTGTACATCCCTTAATAATTATAAATTTATTATTTTTTAAT
Organism: Dendropsophus ebraccatus; assembly: GCF_027789765.1. Taxonomy (NCBI): domain Eukaryota; kingdom Metazoa; phylum Chordata; class Amphibia; order Anura; family Hylidae; genus Dendropsophus; species Dendropsophus ebraccatus. Next base: position 31,649,847 of record NC_091459.1, read on the forward strand.
AGTTAATAAAATTGATACCAATAATAAGACCATATATATATATATATATATATATATATATGTATATATATATATTATGCATGATTTATTTGTGTCATTATGGATAGACTCATACTGTCACATAGCTTCAAGCACAATAAGAACTGCAAGAACTTACCTAGCAGGGAAAAAGATAACAGTTTTTTCTTTTAAGTGCTAGCTAGGCTACAGTGTGCCTCTCACTCTTATTAAAGAGCTTTAAGATGGGTATAATTGTAATTCACTAATTCTAAAAATCCACTCAAATGTCACTTATAATAAGGATTTCCTACTGTGCTAGGACCCCTGGGAAACCTTTGAAGTTGTGAATGGTGTACATGAAGACAGGCATGAGCATACGCTCTTAGAAGGCACCAGAGCAGTATTGCTCCTCAGCTTAGATGATAAAAACGATCACATCTGCATAATCTTGGGAATTCTGCCAGACTGAAGATCAGAAAAGTAAACTTAGGACAGAGGAAGACAAAAAGATCAAAAGGCAAAACCCAACAGACCTTAATTGTTGCACATTGCGAAAGGACAAGGGTGGAAAAAAAATAGTCCAATTTGCAAGAGAAACATTCACTTAATAATAATTCTTCATAATTAGTTCAGAATTAATCAAAATAAACCTAATTATATAATTACTAAAAGAAATGAATGTAACTAATGTAGATAGGCACAAAAAAAAAAATCTGGCTACGATGATAAAATCCTTTAATGGGAAAAAATACACAACTAAACAAGAAAATAGAATAGCAGAAAAAATCTCAGTCTAATATTAGGTTATTTATTACCATGTTTTCTTTGTCTAAATGGTTGTAATACGTATTCTATTTCCCATCTCTGTGTATACAGTAATGTGTGTGCATGTTACATTTTCTTACTGATTAAGTAATTAGATCAGTGTGAAATGAATAGATGTAGATCAATCATACACAGCAGGGGTGCTCTCCTTAGGTCTTGGTTTATGGTTTCGTGACACGAGTATTACTGCTAAAGTTCCTTTAGTTTCTCTGTTCAGCTCAAAATCTCTTCTAAGGCTATCATGTTACTTAGTACTTCAGTTAGTATTTTTTCAACCAAAGCCAGAAGTGGGTTAAAAAAAAAACACATAGAAAAGGTGAAATCTTTCCATTATAATACTTTCTGTCCTACAATCTTCCCCCAAACCACTTGTACTGTTGGATAGCTGCTTTTAATCCAAGATCTGTCCTTGGGACCGTTCGGCTGGTGATGCAGTTATTGTCCAAAAAAACAACTTTTAAACTTGCAGCGCTGTGTCATATTGGCGTGGCCTAGAGTGTCTATGCCCTAGGCCTGCACCGCGTCTCTGTTCCTCCTCCCCGCCCTCTTTATCATTAGGAACGCTTCTGGGTAGGATTTCTCCTAATTATGACTTTTCTGAACACTGTACATGAGCTTTAATGATCCAGCACATGTGCAGTATTTAGACTGCTAACATGAAGGAGATGATGCATTAATTTTTGTACCGATTTTTTTATGGACTTACCTCAGTAAAGATTTTGGGGCTAACTCTCATCTAATCTGCTAATATTAACACATCATCTCCATAGTGCTAGCCAACCTTTGGTTATTGGGACCTGACTATTATGTGGATTCTGATTTCGGACCTTTGCTGCCCGTTTGGTGTGAGGTCAGCTTGTTGACTTGCTAGTCCATGTTCCTTGTATTACAGGGACTGTTGCCCACTGTCACCTAGGGCTGTCCAAGGCAAGTAGGCCGGGACAGTGGGCAGGGACATGTTTAGGGTTTACAGTCTATGTCAACAGAGCCCCTTTCCTGACCGTTTTTTGCTTGTGGTACCCCAACAAGTGGATTTAAGTAGAAGATGCATGATTAATGGGGTTTCTATTATAGATTTTGAATTGGAGCCCAAGGGCTACAAATTATGTCTCTGATAATCACATTTAATATTATCCTCTATTTTCTTTTAAAAACTGTTTGCTCCAATAGTGTTTGACCACTCCAGTAGAGTCTGTCGCCTTCTAATATATGAGACTTGAGAAATTAGAAAAGAAAAACTTGGAAGCAAATGACTCTGTAACTGTAACTGATCTGTAACACTGAGAATAGTACATAACTCCCCAGGTAATATGATCTCACACACACATTACAACAGTAGTAAAATATTTATTTTTGTTATACTCAGTAAGGGGAGTAACCCCTTGCCAACAGACAGATATCTTACTATTCCCGTGTTTTGAGACTCGCAACTGAGGCTCCAACTGAAGACCCCATTTTTGCATATATATATATATATATATATATATATATATATAGTAGCTTAATGTCCATAGAAAATCCATCTACAATGATTCCAAGCAGAATATTTGGTATTCTTACCAACTGCAAAGTTTTCCAGTCTGTCAAGTCCAAATCCATATATCTAGTCTAACTGACTTCCCATGAATGCCATGTCTTTAGTAGGAACATAACACTGAATACTACTGGGACACTAACTAACATGAATAATAAAATCTTCTGTACAGTAAAATAGAACGTTGAAGTGATTTTACTAATAATAAAAATGATAATAATCATTATTTAGAAAGAAGTATATTAGTATTATTGCTAAGTCATCAAGGTCTTCCACCGATTGGAGGAAAATTGCTGATTGGCAAACAAAAGTGTGTTTGCAGTGGCTTTAAACACCCCCACCTGCTGTAGGGAGACAGTAGACGGAATACTGCAACCTACAAGTAAGGCTGGGTTCACAATGCATTTTTGCTGTCCATTGAATTGATCTGTTTAATGAAAAAACTATGAAAATGGATGCATTTGGATGCATCCATTTTGGAAAAAAAAAACGGATCAAAATGCATTCTCTTTTTAACATACAAAAAAACGTAATCTTTGACATTCGACTGACACATAAAAAGGCAATTTTGTAGTTTGGCAACCACCATCAGCTCCAGAAAAGGTAGTTTATTTTTCGACCCTAACAACTATCCACCGTTAAACAGAAATCGGCAACTTGGATGATCCTAGCGCCATACCCCTATAGATCCTAAGAGTCGTTAAGAGTATGTTAAACTTGTCAACCATTGAGGAGTTGTGCCTGAGTATACACATAGCTTCGCTTTGTTGTAATTTTACTTTTTTTTTTTTTAGCTATAATGGTGTCTGCCGCCTCATCAGTTTTGGATTCATTTGGTATTTCAATTATTAATTCAATATAAGGATTGACGGTATTAGTGTGAGTTACATGAAATTGCACAGAGTGAAAGCAGTTTTGTAGTTCATTCTAAGTTACACTAATAATTTTGTTGCCATTAAAACATAAACCAAATATCAAAAGAAGCTTGCTTTGATAATGGAGCACTTTAAATTCACCCCTCTAGCTTTTGCACTTGTGTCGTGAAGCCCATTAGGTACATTCTATTGTAAAAGTAGTTTTCATGCTGTATGTTTAATTTCTTTAGGGTAATATGATTACTGGCTATTATTAAAATTTTCGGGGTGGATGAGCACATTGTAACAGTAGGAGGTAAATGACAATGAACTTAGAACATTACAATTTCTTCGTTCATAAATGGAAGTTGTCAAACATGCACAACATACCTGCTGAGTTCCCCACGGCTGTCTACAATGTATTGTATCTGGGTTTATTGTTGCATTGAATAAATTTATCTATAGATGGAAGTACAAAACTTTATTCAATGGTTCTTGGACAGTCACCACCCAGCTCATATGTCCTAAAAGGGGTTTTCTGGGGAGCGGAATACAGCTGAACTTTCTGCTCCCTGGTGCTTACCCTCCTGTCATTTCGCGTCAAAGAAGTATCCCTTCCGAGATGTAAAGGGGCAGGTCTAAGTCCCCATCATTTCCAATAACTACACAGTGTCTTTAATGTTGCTGTGACAATGTGCAGCTATTGAACATCGCGTGTATATGTGGTTTCACCTGCACATGATGATGGAAATGTCGACCAGCTCTTCTATGTCTAGTAATATATATAGTAATATATATATATATATATATATATATATATATATATATATATATTATGGATTTTACCACTGTTATGCAGTTTTTCTACTTTCAATTGATGATTTTGCATGGCCCATTTATCTTTTACTTGTACTAATACGTGTAGATGACATTTCTATGCTATTTGTTGCTGTTGTGTAAGCTATGATACGACATCTTTGACAATCGTGAAGCTGTTGACATTTTTGAAATATGTATGTATGTATTTATGTATGTATGATATCAACCGAGTAATATTTTGACTACTGCTATTACCTTGTCTCTGATCTCAAAATATATAAGAAGAAGAAAATATCTGGAAAAGAAAAGATATTTAATATTTTATATATGATAAGCAACTTTTTTGGACATACAGTATTAGTCTAGTTGTTTGTGTGATAAGATGAATTGTAATAAAAGTATTCTGTTACATTAACATTTTTTGGTAAAATACATTTTGAATCATGCCTCCTCCTGAAGACTTACAATTGGTTCCATACATGTCATTATCTTTTTAATCACCTTCACCCAGTTCTGAGCCTGCTGCTTTATACTGAAGACAAAGAAAATTGTATATGAGCTGTTCTCTACCCCCTCCCCCATCCCGTCTCTTCAGAGACAGCTTATTAAAACACATGTATTTAGCATCCCTGGCCGGCTGTATCTTCACTCTGTAATGCTGGGAGGGTAATCACAGTGAGGTCATCAGCAACTAGACCTCAGATTAACCCTCCCAGCATTACAGAGTGCAAAAACAGTTGGTCAGCCGTCTTGGAAGGAAGAGAGAACGAGGGTGAGATGGAGAGAACAGCTCACAAAAAGTTTTCTGTGTCGACACAAAGCAGCAGGCTTAGAATTGGGGAAAGGAGACTGAAAAGGTAATGACATGTTTTTAACAAATTGTTAGTCTCCAGGAGAAGGGATGATTTAACATGTATTTTACCTGAGTGGAATACCCCTTTAATATTGTGAAAATAAAATAGGACAATGGTAGTTCATGTATATCCTTTAAAAAAATACCTGCATAGCACCAGCAATATAGAGAATAGTATATATTTAAATAAAGGAAAATACAAGGTCAACAATGATGTACAGTGAATGTAATTTAAAGCGGAAGTCCAGTGTGTGTGCGTGTGTGTGTGGGGGGGAGTATTTACTACAGCAGGGGTTGGGGGAAATTGAAAAAGCAAATATGCTAACCACTAACCTAGTCCACCCTGTGCCGCATTACAGAGCTCCAGGTTCCTTCCAGCTGTCATCTTCCCCCTGGTATATCACAACCCAGGATTCATGTCACAGACTGATGGGATTTAGTCTGCTCAGCCAATAAATGACCATTGACCACTGACCACTGCACCGCCTTAGTCACTGACTGGCTTAGTGGGCATTTGTTAGCAGCCTGTGGGGAGCACAGAAGACAGCTGGCAGGGTCCAAGAGTGGGATGTGGTTCTGCGTGGGCGCCGGGACAGATGAGTGTAACTTGTTTTTTTTATTCCCCACGCCACAGCCTGCCCATAATAAACATAATGACCTAATAACATTTATAGGCTAGGTTCACACACAGTAAAATAAAGGCTAAATACGGCCATAGTTTTGAGTGACAATAAAACAATGGGTGCACAGATGGTGTATTTTGCAAAAGCAGGTTAAAATTACTGAGTGTGTTCATCATTTGTAATCAATTATGGCCGTTATTCTATACAGTATGCGCACTGCTCCCTGATTTCCCAATGACTTTAATAGTATTATTATGTTAAAAATACAGCTTATCTTTTCATATTTTTACAGTGCTAGATAGAACAGTATAGGTCAAGAAATCTATCCAGATTTTTTGATACGAAATCCGGATTAGACAGGGCCGATTCAAGGTTTTCTGCTGCCTCCCCCAGTGACCCAGTGACCCCCAAGCCTATTGAAAATCATAAGGAAAGAAGTAAATAAGTTCTGTGTGCAGAAAATCTGCAGCATATAACAATAAGTTTTCCGGGAAAGTTTTCCAATTCCACAAGTGTGTATACATATTCAATCTATCCCTTCTCCAAATTAAAAAAATAAAAGCATCTGACATATAAAAGAGTCAGTGCATTTTGACACTCATGGGGATCTTATTCATGGTCATACTACCACTACACCTTGTGCTCCATTTAAAGGAATAGTGATCACTTTTTCTGTCTAAACATATAGCAATACCTGTAAAGCGTTTCCAGTCCTGTCTGCCTTGCATTGTGCGTCTGTGTCTAGCTATCATTTGCAGGTCATGGGGTGAATGAAGTCAGTAGTGTGTAGCAGATAGGATTATTTAGAACCCCATAGAACATGCCGCCCCTTGGACATTCCATAAATCTGCCAACTGAGCAATAAACTCATTTGGCCTCATGGCAGGAATGGCCCTGCAGATATATTTCCCTGACGTGTGAAGGGAATCTGGGATGTCAAGCTCTGGAGCAATGTTCTTTGTGCTCCACTCTGGTCAGGAGGGAAGGGTCCTGAGGCTCCCTCTATTAACCCTTTGAGGACCAGGCCCAAAATGACCCAGTGGACCGTGCAAATTTTGATCTTAGTGTTTTCGTTTTTCCCTCCTCCCCTTCTAAGAGCTCTAGCACTTTCAGTTTTCTATCTACAAGCCAGGTAAGTGCTTGTTTTTTACAGGAATAGTTGTACTTTGTAATGGCGTCTTTCATTTTACCATAACATGTATGATCGAATTCCAAATATATTATTTATTAAGATATAAATTGGTGAAATCGTAAAAAAGAATGCAATATGGTAACGTTTGGGGGGTTCCTGTGTCTACCTAATGCACTATATGGTAAAAACAACATGATACAATTATTCTATAGGTCAGCGCGATCACAACCACATGCAGGTTTACGCAGATTCTCTAGTGTTATATATTTTTTTAAAATGAAATCCTTTTTTTTGGCAATTAATTATAAATAAAATGGGACTATTGTGACGCTTATAGCAGTTTTATTTTTTCACCTATGAGGCTGTATGGGGTGTCATTTTTTCTGCCATGATCTCTAGTTTTTATTAATACCATATTTGTGAAGATCGGACGTTTTGATCACTTTTTATTATTTTTTTAAATATAAAATGTAACATTAAATCGGTAATCTGCGCATTTTCCCCCCTATTTTCGTGTACGCCGTTCTCCGTTTGCAATGACGCTTGTAATATTTTAATAGATTGGACAATTACGCACTCTACGGTATATTATATGTTTATTTGTTTATTTATTTTTATATGTTTTATTTATATAATAGGAAAGGGGGGTGATTTCAACTTTTATTGGGAGAGGGGTTTTGGGGTAGTGTAATAGTGTTTTTAACTTTTTTTTTGACACATTTGAAGTCCCTTTGGGGGACTTTTACATACACTAGTGTGATTACACACACTGATCATTGCTATGCCATAGGCATAGCATTAATCAGTGTTATCGGCGATCTGCTCATTGAGCCTGCCTGTGCAGGCTCAGTGCAGCAGATCGCAGATCGGACCGCACAGAGGAAGGTAATAGACCTCCGGCGGTCTGTTTTACCGATCGGGACCCCCGCAGTGTGACAGGGGTAAGTGAAAGGGGACTCCCCCCACAGTGTTTAAGGGGTTAATGACAAGCGGCAGCGCGATCGCTGCAGCGTGTCATTACTGATTGCAGCCGGCCCCCACCTGCTATGAAGCGCGCTCCGCTCCGGAGCACGCTTCATAGCGGGAGAACCACCCAGGACGTACAGTTACGCCCTAGGTCGTCTGGGGACAGACTTCCATGGCGTAACTATACGCCCTGAGTCGTCTAAGGGTTAAGGTATATGATAAAACGGAGTTTCTAAACAAGACAAAACACACGTATAACACTATGTATATTTCAGTCAGTATTGTGGTCCTCATATTGCAACCAAAACCAGGAGTGGATTAAAAACACAGAAAGGATCTGTTCACACAATGCTGAAATTGAGTGGATGGCCGCCATTTAATGGCAAATATTTGCTGTTATTTCAAAACAACGGCTGTGGTATTGAAATAATAGCAGTTATTTACTGTTATATGGCGGCCATCCACTCAATTTCACCATTGTGTGAACAGATCCTTTCTGTGTTTTTAATCCACTCCTGGTTTTGGTTGCAATATGAGGACCACAATACTGACTGAAATATACGTAGTGTGAACCCAGCCCAATGATGCTTTTGGGGTATTTAAATTGTTAATCATTATTAATATTATTATTATTATTATTTTAATTATGATACTAATTTTATTATTTTCAGAAACAAATATGTAACTCCTTTAGATTTTACAGGTGCACACACATAATCACACACAAAAGTAGAAGAAAAATCTATATAAGTATGGGTGGTGAACCACGTGGTTATCTATGCTTTTATTTTAAATTCTTATAAAAAGTATATAATGTACTAAAGCACATAACTACTGTTCTGTGTTTTGATATACATAAAAAAGAAAAAAACTAAGTGCACTTACATTCTAGACTGTACTTTGAGGAAAAAGTTATTGACCAATTTATAGTACAGGTATTTGTATTCGGGAGAGAGCTTGAAATTTTACTATTTATCTTTTTTTGGAAATGGAATTTCTAACACTTATATATTAATTTTTGTAGTTTTGTTTTTGCCTCAAACTATTTAACCCCTTAAGGAACAGGCCATTTTTAATTTTTCCATTTTTTATTTTCACATTCTAAGAGCCATAATTCTTAAATTTTTCCATCTACAGAGGCATTTTGGGGCTTGCTTTGTGAAGAGCCAAATGTACTTTGTAATGAAACCCTATATTTTACCATAAAGTACGCAGCAAAAATTAAAACATATATATTTCTAAGATGAAATTGAAACAAACCCTGCAACCTAACAAACTTTTTTATTTTTTATTTTTTTCCCCGTCATTCACCATGTGGTAAAATTGACATGTTATCTGTATTCTTCAGGTCAGGATGATTCCAATTATACTCAATTTGCATATATTTTTATGTTTTAGACTATGTTCACACGTTGCAAGAGACCGGCCGTTCCGTGACCGTGTCGGTCTCTGAAAAGATCATTCCGGCCAGTACTGCAGTACCGGCTGGCTGATCTTTTCTGCTGCAGGGTTCTGATGCGGGTGCATCAGTGCGCGCCAGCATCAGAACTCCCCCCCGCTATTCACTGACCATGTGTATACGCTCAGGCCGGGATTCCATAGACTGAGAGGTAACGTATATTATCTTAATAATCACAGTCGTTGTACAACGGCCGTGATTTTACGAAAAATATACGTTGTGTGAACATAGCCTTATTGTGATTAAAAAAATATAAAAACTGTTACAAAAATTTGCTTTAGCATTGCCATGTTTGCATCTAGTAGAACAAATGTAAAAACAAAAACAGGCCAAAGCTCCTCATGTGATACCACAGGAAGATAGTAAAACAAGTGTAATGATTTACTCACCTTCTAGCCACTTATGCATATCACCCCACTGATTGTTGAGGTACACCAGATGGCCACGATCCATGGATTGTTGAAGGATACTGTAGAGACTGCAAAGCTAATGTTACCAAAGACGGGATGCTCCTTATTTATGTTTACATATGTACTGCATTTATCCATCATATCCGCTGAAGAAAGGTTGAAACAATCTCTGATGTCAGGCAGTCTGGGAGGCCTTGCAGAGGCCTCAGACTGCACTGACCACTGACAATGGATCAGTTTCCTGTGACCTCACCATGGGGAGCTAATCTGGACCACTGCACAACCAATAATGCACGTCTGGGCCATTTAAATTCAGCTCTCAGTTTTGACAGTCTTGCATCCAGTTTTGCTGTTAGTTTTGCCTGCACACAATGTCCAATCAATAACATCACTGTCTGCAACATGGTCCCAAAACCTCTAATTTCCGAAGGTATCACCAGAAACGGTCTGAGGTAGAAAGTTCAATGCTGGAGAGCAAAAGAGGAAGGACCTTTTATGCTCTCCAGATAACCCCTTTAATAAAAGTTGGCCATAATTCATGGCAGCTAAACATGAAGTTAAAACATTTTTTGATGAAGAATAAATATACCCAGTAAAATTTCTATTTATCAGAACATCCACAGATTTTTTTTTCCAGTCATAACATTTTTGGTATACCCTCAATACTGTTTCCAAGGTTTGCAGTATTTAAAATATGGACCTCAGCAAGTCCAAACCTATTTCAAAATCACCCCCAACAACTTTTTTTTTCAGCAACTAACCCAAACACACAGTTGACAGCAGCTACATCAAGTATTTACTTTTTGGGTACATAATAAAAAAGATCTACTTCCTTTTCCCATGCTCCAGCAGTGTCGCCAGCTTGAAGACAGCCACACTACTTAAAGGGGTACTCCAGCAAAAAGCTTTCTCCTAGTAATTGAAAAACATTACAAAGTTATATAACTTTGTAATATGCTTCAATCACCTATCTGCCCCCTTTCCTATCCCCCCCTCAATCCCCCATCAGTAAGTGAAGTAAACTCATTCTTACCTAATGGCTGTTGACCCCAGGCTGTTCTGTGAAAGACATTTTGTGACAATGACATCATCAAGAGAGAGGCTGGTCTAAGCCCTGTTAGGCCAGCCTCCCTTGCCAGATGACTCAAGTTGCTCAGCTCTGATTGGCTGAGTAAGATGTAAGCTATCTAACAGTTTTACAGAGTTAGACATCACAGGAGACAAAGTGCATCATGGGAAACCCCAAACCAGGAAGCAAAGAAATAATGAAGACACCAACTGGAGCTTCAGGGCCCTGAAAACAGTGGGAAATTCAAATGGAGACAGACTCAGGAAGGATGGTAAATGTAAAAACTATGTTTATGATTGATTCATTGATTGTTTTTTTTTATCAGTGCCAGAGTTGTCCTTTAAGCACGTGGATGAGTAAGTAGAGTTTCTTTATTATGTTTCCCCCACCCCCATTTTTCAACTTTGTCCAGAGTACCCCTTTGAGGTTTGCTCTAGGCACAGACCCTCGGGTACCTAGCAAAAAATACATCCCTGTTCCCCGTTATAAGTGGGTTCACACTAAAAATGTGCTTACTTAATTTTATACCATAATCTGGGGTCATATGTCTAATTTTCATACTGGGAAGGTTCAAAAGTGAAAGGGAACATTTCTCTAATAAAATGTCCATTCAATGTGTATGTAAATATTGTATAATGTATATATTGTAATGTAAATCAATTGTTATAATATATAATAATAACCTTTAAAAATGTGAAGGATATCAGTTAAGATATGTTGTAGAAATTAATTAATATTATAAATATTATTAATATCAGGGTATAATATTAAAACCACATTGTGCTGATTTCAGAATTCTCTTGCATTAGAAGAACATTTGTAAAGAAGAAGAAAAGGAAGTGTGGCTGATTGATACACAGTCCTGTAAAATTTTGGTGACATTATTTGAAATATTTCTCCTATTTAGTTTCTTCCTAAATGTTGTCAAGTAAGAAAGACCGTAAACGCATAATATGTTTCTCTTTCTGGAAATGTGTCATTGGTGCAGCAATGCAGGCTCTCAGTGACTTACAGTTTGTAATTTCTGCAGATGGTTTATGAGTCTTCTGGAAGCTCAATCCCAACAGTAGAAACAGCCATTCGCAGCTGTTCTTACAATGTCACATTGTCATTCTGAAAAATGCGTCTTGATATATGTCATCTGTAGCATCATATAAGGAGATGTCTCAATTACGAAAAAGTCATTGTGGATGCAAGCACATTTTTCAAACACAAAGTTCTTTATACTGTATATATATATATATATATATATATATATATATATATATATATATAAATATATATATATATAAAGTATAAAGTGTCAGTGTGTTAACTAGATGTGTTCCAAGGTAACCCAGGAGGCCAATCTATGCCTTTGTTTTTTTGCTTTAAGAGGGAAATTACTAGGAGCCCTTTTTCCCCCTATATACACTATATACCCAAACAGTTCTGCATTTTTTATGTAAATTTTAGCTTATGCACATTAGAAATAAACTAAAAGTGTTTAACATCCTCAATAACTAATAGTCAAACTGAGATGTCATGGGATCAGACTGTATACAGAGCTTGGTTATATATAACACTGGCAGTGTTATATACAGCCTGGAGAAATAAACATTTGCAGTGTTATATACAGCCTGGTTATATACAACGTTGGCAGTGTTATATACAACCTGGTTGTATACAACATTGGCAGTGTTATATACAGCCTGGTTATATACAACATTGGCAGTGTTATTGTCAGGTGCATAGACATAAAAATTTTAACCTGATACAACTCTGGAGCAGCAACCTACAATTGTCCATGTGGAAAACATGCAGAATCCAGATTTATGCCGCCACCTGCAGTAATCAGTCTTGGGCCTTGTTTATTCTCATTGCAAATAATGCTTAACAGGAAATGATCTAAAAGATATTGTTTCATCTGAGTTAATCAGTGGAATTTGTGTATACCTGTAGTGTATAGTTGGAGGGGTTCTGTATACCTAAAGTGTATAGTTTTTAGGGGTCCTGTAAACCTGTTGTGTGTGGTGGGTGGTGGGGGGCTGTATACCTCTAGTGCATAGTTGAGGGGGGTCCTGTATACCTCTAGTGTATAGTTGGTGGGGGCTGTATACCTGTAGTGTATAGTTAGGGGTCCTGTGTACCTGTAGTGCATAGTTTTGGGGACCTGAATATCTGTGCTGCATAGTTGGGGGTCCTCTATAACTGTACTGTTTAGTTCGGGGAGTCCTGTATACCTGCAGTGTATAGTTGGTGGAGGTCCTGTATACCTGTACTGTAAAGTTTGGGGGTCCTGTATACCTGTAGCAATTGAGTTGGTGGAGGTGCTGTATACCTGTAGTGTATGGTTGGTGAAGGTCCTGTATACTTGTAGTTTATAGTTTGAGGCCACTAAATATCAGTAGTTTATAGTTCAGTGGTCCTGTATCACCTGTAGTATATAGTTGGTGGAGGTGCTGTATAACTGTAGTTTATAGTTTGAGGGTCCTGGATACCTGTAGTTTATAGTTCGTGGGTCCTGTATACCTGTAGTGTATAGTTTTGGGGGTCCTTATACCTGTAGATTATAGTTTGAGGATCCTGTATACCTGTAGTATATAGTTGGTGAAGGTGCTGTACACCTATAATGAAGAATTGGGGGTCCTGTATACCTTCACTGTATAGTTTGGGGGTCCTGTATACCTGTACTGTATAGTTGGTGGAGGTGCTGTATACGTGTAGTGTATAGTTTGAGGAGGTGCTGTATACCTGTATTTTATAGTTTGAGGTTCCTGTATTCCTGTATTGTATAGTTTGGGGGGTCCTATATACCTGTAGTATATAATTTGGGGGTCCTGTATACCTGTAGATTATATTTGGAGGTCCTGTATACTTGTAATGTATAGTTATGGGGTCCTGTATACATGGAGTGTAGAGTTTGGGGGGTCCTGTATACCTGTAGTGTAGAGTTTGGGGTTCCTGTATATCTGTATATCTGTTTTTAGACAGCTGTCCCTAGCAACCAATCAGATTCCAACTCTCTTTAAAAATGAAAGTAGTAATCCTATTGGTTTCTAAGGCTTCCAACTGCCATTACTGCTGGAAAGCAGCAGCACTAATTGTGTCACCTGTGTGTGCAGTGTGGAGATTCTCCCAGTCATTTCAATGGGGCGCTCTGGACCTTTGCTCTAACCTTCCCGGGCACCCAATGTATCTGCCTGCCAAATTTGGGGTCAAACGGTTAAGCCGTTTGGAAGTCTATAGGAGGACAGACGGACAGACAGACAGACAGACTTTCATTTCTATGATATACTGTAGATATATATATATATATATATATATATATATATATATATATATATATATATATTAGATCTGCAGATGAAATTTTGGGTTTATATTAGTGCTGAGTGAACCTCGGGGAACATTTTCCGAACCTGACCGCTCAGCATTTGACTCCCTGCTGCAGCTGAAGGTGGATGTTGCCCTAAGGGCCCTATTGCACAGGACGATTATCATGCAGAATATCTTTCTATCGTTCGAATTTAAACGATAATCGTTCTGTGTAACTACAGGCAATGATCGAAAAATCGTTTGTGTGTCGTTACCCTAAAATTATTGTTAATTGTTTGCTAATCGTTCGCAGTAATTCCACATTTGTCCGCTGTAGTTCTGCATTCGTTCACTAATCGTTCCTTGCTAGGATTGGATGGAGAAAATGATTGTAAAAACGATAGTTGTAACGATTGTAACTAATGGCTATCGTTCTGTGTAATATGGTGAACGATTTTAGGTTAACGATAATCAATCTTGTTTGCGATCATTTATCGTTAATCAGTAAAAATCGCTTTGTCTAATACATAGATTAAGCCATAGGCAGTAGGAAAGTATCAAACTTCCGCAGCAGCCGAGAATTAAATGTTCGTTTAACACTAGTTTTCATGGATACAAACATGCATGTGACCATAATGCTTGCAACCCCTTTGGATCAGAATTAGGTTTGTGCACATGATGGTCTCCTGCGAGTTCATAGCCATATGGACAACGTGGAGTTTACCACTGATCCAGAAGAGGTCCTCATGACAGGTACACTTTAAGTGGAAAGAAAAAAGGCAAATGAAAATCTGTAGAATTTATATTATATTTACAGTATAAGAACTAGTTTCATTTGTTTTATATATTATTCCAGTGAATCAAATACATTAATAATAATAACTGTGTTCAGAAATTTGATAACTGCTTCGACAGAAACATCTTTGAAAATATTGCATCAGGTAGATTATTTTCCTGTAAAGCCACATGGTATCCGGAGGCATTGCTCCTCTGTTCTATGCCTTGGAACAACCCATACTTCATATATGGTTGACCTGCTTAGTACTGTTCCCTTTGTAATTCTAAATTGTATAATTTACTAGGCAGTTACAGGATATTTTTTCCTCATGGATGTGTTCCCCTATCCTTCAATTAACTCAGTTTATTATTTTAGCTGTGAAAATTTAAATTGTCTCTTAAAGGGGTTGGCCTCTTTTTAGCAAAATTGCTTGGTGTGCAGTACAAGTAAGTGTACTCACAGCCCTTACTGACAGCAGCTCCCTGTGTACCTCATAGAACTAAAATCAGATTCCCTTCCTTTAGGCTGTGCTGCCCTGCTCTGTGGTCATCCTGTCCATAAGATGGCTGACATGGAAGAGCATGTGACATGTCCCCGCCCCCCCAGTGTTCACCACTCAACCTATATATGCATATGGTGTACACTGGGGGGTGGGGCATGGTCACATGCTCCTTCATGTCGCCCATCTTATTGACAGACTCACCACAGAGCCAGGCAGCACAGGCTGGAGGAGGAGAATCTGATTTTAGTTCTATGAGGTGCACAGGGAGCTGCTGTCAGTAAGTAATGTGAATATACTTACCTACACTACACACAAAACAATTTTATTATATAGTGGCCAACCCCTTCAACACAAGAAGAAATGTTGAGATCAGAAGACTAAATATCTGAAGTATTACTGAAGACCTCAAATTTTGAAAATGAAAAGTGAAAAGTTGGCAATTTGCCCCAAAAACTGTGCAGATGTTTACCTCACAAGTCAGGCTGTCTAATATGGCCTTTAGTCTAAGCTTAGACTAGACAGTCTAAAGATCCACCAGATTTATCAAAATTTGATAAATCTGATGCATGTTTATAGACTGTTTGTATCTATATATTAGACGGTTTTAGTAAAGCCTTCCGATGGTATTCATTAGAAAACACCATTGCCGTTTTAAATTCACTTTATTTCTACTCAAAGCATAAGTGGATTTATCAAGTAGAAGTAGAACTCCTTCTTTTATGTTTCCCATTCCATTGTAATCCATTCCTGTCTTAAGGCCCTATTACACAAAGCGATTATGGGCCATATTTGGTCGATTATCGTGCATTGCAGCCGATAATTGCTTAATCTAATAAAAGGCAATGATCAGCCAACATGCACAAAGTCGGCGGATCATTGTCTTTTATTGTCTTTCAACATGTTGAAAGACAAAAGACAACAATAGCAATGATTTGCTGCCACTGCTCCGAGTAATAGGAGTGGCAGCAGCACACCGCCACTATCTCCTATGGGCTCCCTGGATGATCAAACGATCACCCAAGCAGCCACCATTTCCACCCCTCCCCCCGGAGGTGGGGGAATGAGGAGCAAGTGAGCGCTGACCTGACAGGTTGCGATTGCTTGCTCCTGGAGATCGCCCCATGTAATAGGGGCTTTAGGCTAAGAAACTGATAACATTTCCCAGCACCAGAGATTATCCCAATTCGTATCAATTTCCATACAAAAAGTTACAGTACAAATACCCTAAAATCCCCTATATGTATTTGCAACTGTAGTTTTTTTAACAGCTGGGGGGGGGGGCGAAAACCTAAAGGATACGCACAGCTTCCCAACATCAACAGTTGGGGAGAAAGACTTGGACATGTTGGACTTCATCTGCCTGACTCTTTGTAATTTGTGGAGATAAGCTGCCAACGGAGCTGTCTAGCAAAGTTACCTCCCTTCTTCCTATTTAAAACACACGAATGCTTTGCTGAGCCAAATGTGTTGAATAGTAGAGATAGCTGTCGGAAAGACGGTCATTTGGCCCACAGCTATTGAGCACCTTAAGACACACACACTGGAGACAATTGTATAGGAAATCAATTAACCTATGTTTCAGAGTGTCAGAAGGAATTGGAGTACCAGCATGAAACCCTGCAAACATAGGAGGACTTATATATTCCGTGGTTATAAATGAATAGATTTCAAACATCAAAAAATTTGATAGAGCAGTGAGTACTCTGTGAAGGCTTGCCTTGTCAGATGGTATGTTCTTATCTCATTTCTAGTATTTTCCTTGATTCCAGGGTTAGGAGTCATATACATTGACTTTACACAGTGGACCATGAAACACTGATTTTCATATTACCTTTATTATACAGGTTGTCATGGAAAACTACAACCTTCTGATAAAATCATAGGATTTCCATATTTGCAGCAGGTCAACACCTTCCCTTTGTTGTCCTCTGCACTGTACAGATCGCTGATAGTAATGATATGAAATCACAGTTTAACAGGAATGGACATCTATTTGTTATTCCAGCCACCTAATCATAATCATTATTAGAGATGAGTGGATCACTTGGAAATTTGTTTCGCAAAGTTTGCAAATATTCGCGCTAATTTGCGAATATTCATGAATCGCATTCAAATGAATGTAATTAAAAACAGGCAAACTATAGTAGCTAAAATAGTGGGACTATTACAGTGTAGTGATTTTTTTCAACAGCTGTAGCTGTGACAGTGTCAAAATTGGAAAATGTCAATTTATAAAAAATGTCAATCAGCCTGTCAATCATTCAATTTCCACCATGGACAGTAGTGGACGTTGGTAGATCAGCGGCATGATATCAATGTTCTCCCAGGACAGCAGTGGACATTGGTAAATGTTCATTGTGACTTCCTATAATGCGCAAGCAGCACCCAGAGACTTGGTATATTGAGCAACAGTCACCCACTTACTTTGTAGACTGGACAATGGCTTCACTGCTCCTACAGAAAACCACCCACAATCAGGGCCATATTTACCATTAGGCACCCGTGGTCCGGTGCCTAGGGCAGCACCTTGCTGGGAAGGCAGCACCAGGGAGCGGGGGGGGGGGTATGGCGGTGTTATCCAGTCACAGTATGATGGTATTTTTCATGTCTGGTGTGGCGGTGTTAAATGCGACGTCTAGAGCTATTACCTACCAATTCTAATGCTAATTGGTGACTGAGGATGGGGCGTCTTCAGGTTTTTTGCCTAGGGCAGCAGCAGTTTTTAATACAGCCCTTCCCCCAACCACCCTCCTCTCCTCTCTGTCAGTATCTCTCTGTATTTCTACTCCTTGCTCTAACTGCCTGCTGCTACCTGCTCTCTACTATACACAGCCGACTGGCCACCTCCAGGAAGCCAATCACCTTATATAGAGGGTGAGGGGGGGTTCTGACATCACAGTGGGGTTTTCAGCTTATTGGATGGGTGCAAGGGTTTATGGATAATCCCTTGCTCCCGCCAAAAGGCTGTACTGTAAGCAAACATGTGCAGCTGCCACTGCGGCCGCCATGTTTAGTGAATTTGCTAAGCGAATCTAGCGAATCGATACAAAACAAATTTAACGCCCGATTTGCTGCGAATCGGAATCCGTCAGATTCACTTTGCTCATCTCTAACCATTATCAAACAACAATCTCTTCTCTGAATTACCAAACAAATACTGTATGTACATTTTGATTTCTCACGTATGGCGACTGACAATACCTACTATATATATATATATGGTTGATATTCTGATCGATGCAAATAAAAAAAATTGCAAAAAGGAGTAGTAGCAATTTAAAAACAATAATTTATTTTTTTTATACATGAAATGAAATGCTGAATTTCCTCTCTAAATCTTGTGGGACGTCAATATTGTAAGAAATTAATCAAAGGCCATTTATACTGATTGATACGGTTTTCATTATTTCTTTATTTAGCACTAATTATCCTCCGCATCCAAAGCGCTTCTATCTGTCCAGCTGTTGACTAAGTCTGCATGATAAAACCCGCCGGAAGATTAAAAAAAAAAAAACACAGCAGAACTATTTTTTTTATGTCTTAATAGCATATGCAGGATTACCTAACATGTGGCCAACAAGTAAATCTAATTGCTTTAAGAAAGGATCTAAGCACAGAAGCATTAAACAGCCTTGCTTGTATTATTATTAGTTCCTCTGCTAAGGATTTTTGAGCTATGTGGATTGGCCTGAATTTTTTATTTTTTTTATTTTTTTTATTTTTTTATTTTGTTATGGTAAACAGGGATTGTTTGAAGTAATTTGTCCCCGAGAGAGTCTCTCAATCCCATGTGGGTTTCTATTCAGCAAAGCAAATCTAATTTTGTTTGTTTTATGCAAACTAGAAGGGTCTGTGGTTCATTCTGTTTTCACTGGAGGGGAAAGGCTCACTAATGGGACCTACAGTACTGCATGCATTACAAACATCACACCCTTGCATATATTATGTTCAACTCTGTGATGTTCCGCCTGCATCACGCTATTGTATACTAGAATAATACATTTCATGGCCATTCTTTCCACAGGTGAAATAATCCTATTAAATCATATCAATATTATGTAGTGATTAAAATTAATGCGACTGTAGAATCTTAATATGTGCAATGCATATTGATGGGTGGGCTATATCTTTCAACATTACATGGCCTGCATGGATGACTTATAAAAAAAAAAAATAAGCATTGCATAAAAGATATCATGTCAACACATAGTAAAGCTTCTAGCATGCTTTTCAATGTTAATTACAAAGAGAAGATAGATAGATTGCATGGCCTAAAAGGTTAAAGTTATTAAAAACATAACCAGCAGGGGGTTTATAGCAGAAAGCAAAACTATCTGCTTCAATGTCTTTTGAAGGTGATTTTTTAATACTACATCGGATTGTTTTTCGACATGTAATACCAGATGAGGCAAATTCAATACTTAATAAATCGTGTTAAAAGAGCATTTCTGGAAGAAGAAAAAAATGTATACAACAAGGCAATAATCAACCGAGTGTGAAGACATCATTCATGACATTTAAAAACACTCTTTTTTTTACATCTGGGAAACCCTTAAAGGGAAATAATCCCGAGAGGAAAGGACCTTTGGATTTACAGGTACCACTTTTACTGGTTTGCTGATGCTGTATTCACAACTCAGAGCTTAAAGGGGTATTCTGCTCTAACATAACTTTTCATTTGTTGCTGCCCAGGGGTAGACTAACAGTTCATTCTATACTTGTTATTATCTATTTAGTCTCCTACCCCCAGTTCTCCGCTCTCCTCTTCCTTCCGAGACATCTGATGTAAATAAGTCCCTGGCTGGCTTTATCTGTAACTTTGTAGCTTCTTTGTAATACTGGGAGCATTAATATGAGGTCAAGTTGCTGTATTTAATCCTCCTAGGCATTGCAAAGTTGCTACAAAGCTGCAGATAGGGACTTGTTTACATCAGCTGTCTCGGAAGGGAGGTGGGAGGAGGAGGAGGAGGAGGAGGAGATGGAGAGAAAATCTTGCCCAGTTTTTTGTGTCTTCAGCAGAAAGCAGCAGCTCAGAACTGGGGGAAGGAGACTAAATAGATTATAACAAATATGGAATAAATTGTTCTTCTCCCCTTTAGGGTAGCTTCAAACATACAAGATTCGCAGCAGACTTCATGGTTCTTCAGCAGATCCGACTAAATAACTGAACACAGTATCAAATCTGTTGCGAATCCTTTACGTGTGAACTCACCCTAAACTCTAACTACAATCTCCCAACTACAAAACATAACCACACAGAACATAGCAAACAGTATTCAGTATTGTGAGCTCTAAGGCATGGAACCTTCTTTCAGGTCCAAAATCATGTGCACAGAGTTGGTATGAAAGCACACAGATTTCTTACACTATAATAGGAAAGTGGCCTACATCAAACATTTATGGTTTTCGTTTTTCACCAAGGAAGTGGTTAAAAAATAAGATATAAAGCCCAACATAAGCTGTTAGACAGGGGTGTGGATCCTAAGAGCTTCATCTGCTTTAGTGCTGACCAGACTAGGGTGCAGAGTTTAAGGGTGAGTATCCCAAAAATAGGTACCAGTTACCAAGCATTTGCAGCAAAGATGATAAGACGGACATAAGGACACATGGACAAGAACCTGGAAACATGGATATTAGCAGTAATTGGAAATATAGGCAATAAAGCAGGAACTGGAAAGTGATCACAACCGTCGGCACGGAATGAAGTCAAAGCAGCAGGGCTGGGTCATAGTCACCAGAGCAAGACTGTAATGTGGTAATAGCAGAATGTGGTCACGGATTAGGGCTACAATGGGGTCACGACAGCAGGACTGAAACTTCTTCACAGCAACAGGACCAGAATGTAGTCACAAAACTGAAGTAAAGACACAAGAAAAATTTCCAACAGTTGCCAACAAGGGAAATGGATTATGTTGGCAGAACCCAATTTGCCAGTAGGGGCCATTTACTCATTCTTGTTAGAGGGGGGGGGGGGAGACTGCATTTCATTACATTACATAGTCACTCTTCTTCTTGGGTCCATGATGAGCTAGAAACCGTTTAAATAATTACATGGTACTATATTAGTACTATTTACTAGAGATGCGCAAAGCAGCTGGAAATTCATTTTGAGAGCTTCGCAAATTTTGGGTCAAATTTGTTAATATTCGTGAATCGAATCTTAATTGAAATTCATTAAAACAGACAAAACTATAGTAGCTACAGTACTGGGACTATTACCGAAAGGCGAATTTGTTAAAGCATGTTGTTGTAAAAGTGTCAAAATTGGAAGATTACAATTTAGAAAAAATGTCAGCAAGTCAGTCATCCAATTTCCGCCATTCCTCTACTCTCTGTCCCTTTATCACTCTGTTAGTCTCTCCCTGCTCTGCTCTGCCTGCTGCCATCCTGCTCTCTTCTCCACACACAGCCGACTGGCCACCTCCATTACTGAACCTCCTTATATAGAGGGGAAGGGGGAGGTGCTGACATCCCAGAGGGGCCTGCATCTGATTTAACAGGCGCTAGGGATTATGGTTAATCCCTTTCTCCCACCCAGTGATGCTCCAGAAAGCATGTGTGGCCGCCATTTTTTTTTTTTGCTAATTTCTTAACAAATCAGCCGGAATTCGCTTTGCAGAACGAATCATATTGACGGCCCAATTCGCAGCGAATTTCGTTTCGCCGGATTCACTTCGCTCATCTCTACTATTTACATAGCCATGAAGTGATACAGTACTGCAATTAAATGATGCATTCACATAACATTTTCTTTATGTTACTGTAAGCCCATTTACACAGGGGGATGTGCGGCCAATTACCGATGGTTTCAAGGCATCAATACAATTGTCCAATGAACAAACTTTTTCTCATTAATTGGCTAATTTCTTGCCATTTGTCTTACCAGCACTCACTCCGACTGTAGTCAGCCTGTGGAAAAGGCCCTTAAATGACAAGAAATCTTACCTATAAAGTTTCCATTGTATAACAAATAAAATAGAGTCCGACCTATAGTGGAATATATAGCTGCTATATAGCTTCCAGCCAAACCTCTAAACATATCTATAGACATTAGATATACATATTTACAAACGACCTATATACAAACTATCCCACCTCCTTCAGTTCAGTGTTTCCCAGAGAAATTTTTATAACAAAGTCTCATCTGAGCAATTACTTTTTTTTTTTTTTTTTTACATTACACTCCTTATGTCTGAATATTAACCATGCCAATGCAAGCCTTACTTGTCAAGCCATCTCTTTGACAGTGATTGTCTTAAAACACAGTTGGTTAAGCTAAAAGTCCATGCACGGCTGTAGAGATTACCTTTTAAATGCATCTCAGTAATCAAATAGTTCTTGGCATTGATCATCACGCCATCTCGCTGATGCCCTGAGAGTCGCTGATGATAACAATCATTTCCAGGTGCATGTTTTAAGGAGCAGTATTTTGCAGTAAATGGATGTCTCTCTTTATCCATAAAGGGGGGGGGGGGTGTTATAATTTGGGCCACTTTTCAATCATTTGATTAGCTTTCTACTTGACTAAGTGATTAGGAGAATAATAATGAGTGGATGGTCTCTATTTTTGTATTTCGTATAAGGTCTTCTTTCAATTTCATACCATTATTATAACTAAAAACTTTTAGACCGTAAAATTCTTTACTTTGATTTTTGCAATCCTCAATTATTTCAAATGTTAGTTTTTTTTTTACTATCCACTTGGAAGTGTTTTTACCTGCTAATGTTTCCACTCGCTCTGTCGAAAGTTTGTTAGCTTTATTGTTTAGTAGTTTAACACTGCGTTGTTTTTTTTTTATCTTTTTAAAGTGGAATGCTGTATTTTTTCATTTTTTACAGGCTTTGAGTCATTTATGCAGCTTGTATTGATATTTAAAGGGTGGGGGTGGAGATGACAGTACATATGACCCCTTTTGGGTAAAATTAGATTTGGCATTTAATTTCAAGGGCTCAACAACCAGTCTGTCAAATCCTCATTTTACTAGTGCCCACTAGAACTGCTGACGCTTGTCTTCAACTCCTGAAGCTTTCATCTTTCACTGGCAATAAACATGTCACCCTGCAGAGGTGAAACACAATCTGGAATTAAATTTACTGCATATAAAATATGGTGCCCTCTTTTTTGGTTCAAATACTTGTCATTCATAATTTATTTGAATGTGTACGGCCTTCAGAGAGAGTGCACGTAGAGAGGGAGATGGTAGAGAAGTGCTTGGCAGATCTTTTACTCCTGTTTTTTTCTTCATTTGTTCGTTAACTATAAATGGCATATATTCATTACTTATTCTATTAGCTTGTGAAAAAGAAAGTCCATAAAACATAGTGGCACACCAAACACTACTACAAATATTTAGAAGGGGATTTTTACTTGTCATGGGGAATAAAAATACATTGATGTAGTCCTTGTAATCATAAGGAAAGGGAACTAACAGTAGGGATTGTAAAGTGAATGTTCTATAAGCTATATAGGACAAGAATTATTAATTTTTGGCTATAAGAAGTGTTGTTATTATTATTATTATTATTATTATTATTTCATGTATGTAGCCTTACATATTAGTTGTTGTACAAAATACATAACCTATTCATCTAACCTGCTGATAGGCCCCTATAGCACCTGGAATGCTGTTAAGAGCATTGCCCCCGCCCACAGTGTCATCCAGCCCGCCCCCTCCATTGATTATCTGGACAGCCGGATAAAGCTGTGGGGCAGGGCAGTGCTGCTAAAAGCCTTCTAACAGTGCGGGACTGAGGCCAAGGAGGAAGGTGAGATACATACCTTCCTCCTCGGCATCCCAGGCAGTATAGGGGGCTATCAGCAGGTTAGATTCATCTAACCTGGTGATAGTTTCCCTTTAAATCCATGTCTTACAACTTATGAAATCAATAATATACACATTAATGCATACAGATGCCAATTTTTCAGGACTGGATCCAGCTGTTCCCAGCAGCCAGAGCGGAGCACCACTGAGTTCAAAGACAGCAAGCTGACAAGCCGACCACTTTTACTGTGAGAGCAGGGGCGTAGCTAGGATTCATGGGGCCCCATAGCAAAAATATAGCATATATAGGCAATATATGCTTTACTGCTGGTGCACTGACCACCCCTGACCTCTACTTAATTGCGCAGCTGGAGTACAGAGGTCAGGGGTTATCAGTGCAGTGAAGCAGAGATCTGTCTTCTGCTTGTTAACCCTTTTTTTGTGTTGCAGCATGTAAGTAAACATTGGGTCACTGCAGTACATGAGGGGTTAAGCAGAAGGACACATCCTCTTACCTTTTCCCTGGGCCCCCCTCCTGCATGGGCCCCATAGCAACTGCCTACCCTGCCTCTATGATAGCTACGCCACTGTGTGAGAGTATGTGCACACTACGGAAAATTGGCAGAGAACTTCAAGCAGATTCCACTGCCCATTCCCGCTTGAAGTTCCACCCGTCCCATAGGCTCTATTCTATGCTCAGACAGATTCTGCCATCTGCCCAAAGAACTGACATGTCAATTCTATGGGCGGATGGCGGAATCTGCCTTCAAATATATTGTAGAACTTCGAGCGTGGGCCGAGCAGCCCTGCTTAAAGTTTCCACCTCTATTGCGTAGTCTGCACATACATTCAGTTCTCTCATGCCTACTTATAATGTCTACAAGGTACAAATCTTTTTCTGCATCTAACTGTATGCTCTTGTGCTACAAAGTATGTATGTGGTTTTTTATTGTGCTATGTTCCAGCCTGAACTATTGTTTGATATATAAATATGATATAATTGATTGATTGATTGATGGTGCTGTATGCACTAAGGATTACTTTGCATTCGGTGATCTCCCACCTGGTCTATGGATCAGTGGCAATGCCTACAGTACTGTATGGATCACTGCTCAGATTCTTTTCTGGTCAGGCAAAAGAGTTTCTGTTCCTGTCGATACATTCTGTACACCAATAGCATAAGTGTGCTGCTCCCTCTGTATGTACAAAAACGTATCCCTTGATAGGAAGCTTTAACATTTCATTTTACTTCCCTGCAAATGAATAGAGAGAAACATGCCCTGTTATCTCAGGAAATGAATAGTAGCTCCAGGAAATGATTTTTATTAAACATACAATAATACAAAAATTATCCATTTTATTAATCTGGATAAGATCGATTCAAAATGGGAAGTTAAGTGGTTAATTACAATGATGTAAATGATTTTGAACATGATCGGTGGTCTGCTGGACATCTGCTGATCATCTCTGATACTATGTTTTACATTGACGTAGTTATCATGCTTTTATACACTACTCATAAAACTGCTGCAGTGAGTATAAGTCTACTTTCCCAGTTCTCCACTTTTCAGCTGTGACATGTCATTGGCTGGCTTGCTTTGGGCTAGCTTTTAGTAGTAATTAGGTGTATTATAGGAAGCACACAAGGAGCAAATGTGCATTT
This sequence comes from Dendropsophus ebraccatus, assembly GCF_027789765.1. Lineage (NCBI taxonomy): Eukaryota > Metazoa > Chordata > Amphibia > Anura > Hylidae > Dendropsophus > Dendropsophus ebraccatus. Next base: position 31,675,393 of record NC_091459.1, read on the forward strand.
TTGGGGGTGTGATGTGTGAAGGAAGCATAATAAAGTAATTTCTAGGTAAATTTATTCCAAGAAATACTGTATCTAATATTGTAGAAAGGGTGGAATTACAAAATGTCAGATACCACTGATACTAATATGACATATCCTAGTCATGCTTTAACCCTTTGCTGGACCAATCATATAATGCCTGGAATACATTATCTAAATTAGGGATATATCTATCACCTGGTGGGTGGTGCAACTGCTATGAGAGTAGTTGGAGCTGGAGACCACTTGCAGATGAAGGTGGTTTCCTGGCTGTCTCCAGTCTCTAGTCTGCTGTGTCCCCCAGTCAGTAATAATGCCTCCTAAACCCCCGCCCCAATCAGTAATAATGCTTCCTGTGACACCCAGTAAATAATAATGTTCCCCCTCCCCCCAATCAGTAATAAGGCTTCCTGTGCCCCCCAGTCAGTGATAATGCCTTATGTGCCAACCAGTCAGTGATAATGCCTTCTGTGCCAACCAGTCAGTAAGAATGCCTTCTGTGCCAACCAGTCAATAACAATGTCTCCTGTGCCCCCAGTCAGTAACAATGCCTTCTATGCCCCATCAATAATATTGCCTCCTGTGCCCCCAGTAAATAACAATGCCTCCTGTGCCCCCAGTCAATAATAATTCCTCCTGTGCCCCCATCAATAATAATGCCTCCTGTGCCCCATCAATAATAATGCCTCCTGTACCCTATCAATATTATTGCCTCCCATGCCCCCCAGTCAATAACAATGCCTCCTGTGCCCCCAGTCAATAACAATGCCTCCTGTGCCCCCCATCAATAATATTGCCTCCTGTGCCCCCAGTCAATAACAATGCCTCCTGTGCCCCCCATCAATAATATTGCCTCCTGTGCCCCCAGTCAATAATGATGCCTCCTGTGCCCCCATCAATAACAATGCATCCTGTGTCCCATAAATAAAATTGCCTCCTGTGGCCCCAGTCAATAATATTGCTTTCTCTGCCCCAGTCAGAAAAAATGCCTCCTCTGCCCCCAGTCAGTAATACTGCTTCCTGTCCCCCGAATCAGTAACAATGTCTCCTATGCCACTTATAATAATATAATAATATTGCTTCCTGTGCCCCCTAATGCATCCTTTGCCCCCAGTCAGTAACAATGCCTCCTCTGCTCCCTGGTCAGTAATAATGCCTTTAGTGCCTCCCCCCCCCAATCAGTAATAATGTCTCCTGTGCCCCCTAGTCAATAATAATGCCTCCTGTGCTCGTAATCAATAACTTTGCCTCCTGTGTCCCCTTCCTAGTAATGACCCTTGTGTCTCTAAGGATTCAGGCGGACGGTGGAAAACAAGTAACACTAGAAGGGCTTTACTTGCCATAATTCCGCAACAGAGCAACAAACTCTTGAATAGTAATGAGCAAACACGTTCGTAAATGTTCGTATGTTCGTACGAACATGACGCTAATTGTTTGTGTTTGCCGATCACGAACAATTTGTTCAATCATCGGAATGGTTATCATGATCATTTTTGAAACATATTCAAACTTGCAAATGTACGCAACTGCGTACTTTACACTTTGCGCCTGATAATCTGTACACATGTGCGTAAACGTATGCAATCTGTACTCTAATGCGCTCGCAACTGCATCATTTATGCGTTGCACCTAATAATCTGTACGCATGTGCACAGACTGAAACGTATGCTTTTACTGTACGTTCGTAATTTGCTTGTTAATGTTCACCGAAGACGAACACAAACTGATCTTTTTTATGTTCGTGTTCGGGATCCGAACTGGGACTGGGATGATAGCAGCAAATTTCTATGTTCCAACATGGCAGCAGAATCCTCTGGCATTACATCATGTACTGGGTCAGGCAGTGGAGCCTCTTGACACTGTGAGCCCACCCACAGTTATGTCCCTGGGCGACCTGTCCCTCCCTGTTGTGCTACTGATCGGCTGCATTTGATGATTCATATGGGGATAGGACAGGGCCTTGTGATGCTGTATTGATAAAAAGAACGGGTCTGCTCCTTTGCAAGGTGCTTTTCTTTTTACCATTAATGCATACACGTGGGACAGGTGGTGGCAGCAACATTCCCTCTTTTCTTTTTAACTTAGTCTTAGGGTCCTATTAGACAAAGCGATTTTTCGACAATTAATGATAAATGATCTCAAACGACCACTTTGGTGAACAACCTGAAATCGTTGACCCAATGATACAGAACGACGATCGTTACTTGCGATCGTTCTGCAGTACTGCAGTAGCAGCCGGATGAACTTCACTGCCGCTGAACTCGGATGTGGGGGCATCAGTGTGCGCCCGCATCCGAATTCCCCACTGCACACAATGGAGTGTGCGGCCGGAGCCGCACGCTCCATTGTGTGAGCTGACAGGTTCAATGAATAGCAGCCGCAGAAAACTGGCATGTCAGTTTTATGCGGTGCTGCTAGGGATCCCGGCCGGAGTGTATACTATGTGTATACACTCTGGCCGTGATTCCACAGAGGGCCGCACTACATAGGTTCCATAGTAATCACGGCTGTTTTTGCATATCGTCAACAACGGCCATGATTACTACAGAACTTACGTAGTGTGAACATAGCCTAAACAAGCAATCAACGATTTTTCGTTAGTCATTTAATCATTGCCTGCAATTACACAAAACGATTATCGTGTAAATCCAAACATTGTCCAAACAATGTAACGATTTTCCGAACAATAATCATCCAGTGTAATAGGCACCTTACTTAGGGCCTATGACTACAATACCGCCAAGCAACACAATAGACAAACTTATTGTGAGTAATGCTCTTTCTGAAAGAAGGGAAAAATGTTTTTAATCCTGTACATCCACTTAAAAGATGGCGTGTTTTCATGACAGATCTGCTTTAATGAAGCTCTAACACTCTTTCCTTGGTCTGGATACAGTATGTATTGTATTACTGTGTTTTTCATAAACCAGCCGGGGCGGGTTTCATTTTGCGTACTACTGAATTAATTTATATAATGGATCCACTTGAACAATTTCTGTTTTTAGTGATAGATGCCAAATATTATGCGCTCTGAAATGTTAAACTCTGAAATTAATTTTGAAGTCGGTAATTGTGAAGTTTGAAGAAGCAGATAAAGGCTGCCAAACCACTTGAGCAGAAAAGTTGTAGTAATGGCTTCATATTATTGTTCCCTGATTTATTTAATCTCTCTTGATCAAATCAAGAAAATCCAACTGAAACCGAGTGCCTGTGTTTTAATGACAATTGTAAAAATGGCTTTGGAACGCTGATCACAAAGGCGGCTTATTTGATTGAAAAATAGCCGAACTATTAGTGTTTATCTTGCAGAGTACAGAATATAATCACCACATAACTCTCCTCATGAGGCGAGTGACACAGTACAGGACGTTTCCTAAATAAATGGTCACTTTGAAAGATCACAGAAATGCATCAGAAGGTCAATTGAATCATCCTTGTTGTGACAGAAATACCTTAACTATTTTTTAAGGCAAATACATGCATAAGACATAACATGAAGCTGTTGGACCCTCAAGCAGTATCTGCAACAGGACCCTTTACCTATTATGTAATATATATATATATATATATATATATATACACACAGTGGTACCTCGGTTCTTGAACTTGGTTCAGGAAGGCAGTTTGACAACCGAGCAGTGTCTTCCCAAAGGAAATAATGTAAATGTGCTTAATTGGTTCCAGCACCCACCAATAATTACCTGCAATACTCATTTATTACATTGTAAAGTGCCTAGTTTAGTTTAATTTAATTTCTTTTAAACACTACAGTAAAGAACAGCACTATATACTGTACAGTACATTTTAAACAAGGAACATTCAACAAAACCAGCAATTATAGCACAGTAGTCACCAAGTAGTCACCAACTCCTCACTCATCCTTTACTGTATAGTGCCCCCCCCATCCCATGGTGGTGCACTGACTGTACTACTACTGTACTGTATATGCACCCCAGCAGTCTTATACAGTACAGGATGGGAGATGGTGGTGCACTGACTGTACTACAACTGTGCTGTATATGCACTCCAGCAGTCTTATACAGTACAGGATGGGAGATGGTGGTGCACTGACTGTACTACTACTGTACTGTATATGCACTCCAGCAGTCTTATACAGTACAGGATGGGAGATGGTGGTGCACTGACTGTACTACTACTGTACTGTATATGCACTCCAGCAGTCTTATACAGTACAGGATGGGAGATGGTGGTGCACTGACTGTACTACTACTGTACTGTATATGCACTCCAGCAGTCTTATACAGTACAGTACAGGATGGGAGATGATGGTGCACTGACTGTACTACTACTGTACTGTATACACTCTCCAGCAGTCTTATACAGTACAGGATGGGAGATGGTGGTGCACTGACTGTACTACTACTGTACTGTATATGCACTCCAGCAGTCTTATACAGTACAGTACAGGATGGGAGATGATGGTGCACTGACTGTACTACTACTGTACTGTATACACTCTCCAGCAGTCTTATACAGTACTGTACTGTATGTGAGGCCTCACCAAAAGTTTGAATTCTGAACGCTACTTCCAGGTAAATTTTCTTTTGAATACCACGGTATTACTGTACTTCAAGACTGGGTGTTTGAGAACCAAGTAAGAGTATGAGAACCAAAGCAAACGTTCCTTGACAATACTGTTTGAGTTCCGAGCATTTTAAGAACCAAGGTACCTCTGTATGGGCAAAAAAAATGGTCCCAGGTAAATGATTAAAGGTGTGCTGTAAATAGATACTGGTTATTGCCACAAGAGGTATCAGTACTTCCCACCCAAAAGGATCTCGGAGTCTACTTTTGGGTAGGGTTCCTTTTAGTGAGAGATTGTTTGTTTTCTGATAGACATGCCTATATGCCACATTTAAATACATTTTGGTCACTTGACAGACTTTTAGAGACGGCTATCATTGGTTTAAGAACATAAAGTTTGTCGTTTCATTGTAGTACCCACTAAATAAGCTGTTTTGACCTAGCTGTTGGGAGATGTTGGGAGCAGTGGTTATGTGTGTGCCAGCACATATCGTGAAAAGGTTGTGGATGGCCCAGACAGACCACCAGTTGAGAGAAGCCTTTGATCCACTGTCAAGCACGAGCAGATCCCACAGTTTCCTTGTTCACCATCCATACACAGTCGACAACTTTATTACACACCCCTTCTCCTGCTGAGGACAGTTCCAGGTGTTTAGGAGGACATTTGAGGTCATGGTACTCATTATGTATCCTGCTATTGACAGCCAGCAGTTTTCTGTGGTGTCTTGTACGAGAAACATGGATTATTACAGTGTGAAATTATATTGTCTTTAGTGACAAATCCAGGTCTTGTTTGGGATCCTATGATGGTCAAATTGTAATATGGAGGCCTTGTGGTAAGCACTTTAACCCCTTAAGAACCAGGCCAATTTTGTTTTTTGCGTTTTCGTTTTTTCCTCCTTGTGCTTAAAAGGCCATAGCACTTGCAATTTTCCACCTAGAAACCCACATGAGCCCTTATTTTTTGCGCCACTAATTGTACTTTGCAATGACAGACTGAATTTTTTCATTAAGTACACTGCAAAACCAGAAAAAAATTCAATGTGTGGTAAAATTGAAAAAAAAAAAGCATTTTGTTTGAGGGATATTTGTTTTTACGCCGTTCGCCCTGGGGTAAAACTGTCTCGTTTTATATGTCTGTCAAGTCATGACGATTACAATGATATGTAAAATGTATAACTTTTATTGTATCTGATAGCTTGTAAAAATTCAAACCATTGTTAACAAAAATATGTTCCTTAAAATCGCTCTATTCCCATGCTTATAGCGCTTTTATCCTTTGGTCTATGGGGCTGTGTGAGGTGTCATTTTTTTGCGCCATGACATGTTCTTTCTATCGGTACCTTGACTGCGCATTGGTGACTTTTTGATCGCTTTTTTTACAATTTTTCTGAATTTGATGCGACCAAAAATGCGCAATTTTGCTTTTTGGGATTTTTTTGCACTTACGCCATTTACCGTGCGACATTAGGAATGTGATAAATTAATAGTTCGAGCGATTACACACGTGGCGATACCAAAAATGTTTATTTATTTATTTAATTTTATGTATAACATGGGAAAAGGGGGGTGATTCTTACTTTTATTAGGGGAGTGGGCTTTTTATTAATAACAACACTTTTTTTTTTTTTTTTTCACTTATACTAGAAGCCCCCCTGGGGGACTTCTAGTATAATCACACTGATCTCTCATTGAGATCTATGCTGCATAGATATACAGCATAGATCATGGGTCTCCAAACTGCGGCCCTCCAGCTGTTGTAAAACTACATTTCCCATCATGTCTGGACAGCCAAATCCAAAGCTTTAGCTGGCCAGGCATGATGGGAGTTGTGGTTTCGCAACAGCTGGAGGGCCGCAGTTTGGAGACCCATGGCATAGATCAATGAGATAGGCACTCGATTGCTTCCAGCTGCTGCAGCTGGAAGCAACTGAATGCCGAGCTGGGATCAGTGCCATTACGCCGCAGACCCTGGCTGGGTGAGGATGTGTGGATTGCTCCTTCGGGAAAACGTCCCGGAGGAGTGATCCACCCCACTAGACACCAGGGATCGGCTGCATAAGGTAATCGGATGCAGCTGTCAACTTTGACAGCTGCATCTGATTATCTGATTAGCGGGCACGGCGATCGGACCGTGCCCGCTAATAGCCGCGGTCCCGGGCTACATGCAGCACCTGGGGCCGCAGCGGTTCAGAGCGGGGTCACTGCGCAGCCCGCTCTGAAATCCCTTACCGACCGCAGTGCGGAAATATACGCCTGAGGTCCTTAAGGGGTTAATCCTGGCTTTGCTGTAGAGTGACACACTACACAAACTACTTGTGTGATGATCTGGAGAGCCATTGCATATGACAGTTAGTCACCCTTAGTGGGGCTACAATGTACAATTACAAATTATTGATATGCATGGGATATTTTGTGTTGCCTCTCATAACAGCGCTTATATTTTTTAATGTTTTACTTTCTCTGTATCATTTGATATTGACAACATCCTTCTGCTGCTTCTTATTCTATATCATTTTGTCATTTAGGATAATGCACTATGATAGATTTCCTCCTTCTTACCCAATTGGTCCCTTTAAGTATCCGTCAGCTGGGCTTTATCCTCCCTTTCTTGTATGCCAAAATATACTTTTTTGACAAAAGTATTAAGACACCTACCCATTATACCTACAAAAGCATTAAGAATGTTTTATTTACAACCCATAGGTACTAATGGGGAGTCCCTCTTCCCTTTTGCTATTTCAGGGTGTGTCTGTGGGAATTTTTCACCAATTATCTAATTTGTGAGGTCAGATACTGATGGTGAACAAGATGGTGCACTCCTGACATGGAATATCTGTTCTAGTTCATCCCAAAGATGTTCATTGGGGTTGAGGTCAGGGCATTGTGCGCACCAGTCAAGTTTTTCAAAACCAAACTTACCCAACCATACCTTTATGGACTTACATTTTCCTACACTGGAACTATGAACCTGTGAAAAACATCCCTTAGCATAATAGCACCACACTGAAGTTCAGTGAGCGTTTAGTAATGACCCATACTTTCACAAATGTTTGTAAAGACAGACTACACTGGAAGATGCTTGATTTTATATATAAAAAAGGGGTCTGTGGAGCCTCAGTTGCGAGTCTCAAAACATAGGAAGATATCCCTCCAGGGAAGAAACACCTGTTGCCAAGGGGTGTCTCCCAGTGGGGAGATCACCAAACCACCCTGTGCACCCTATGTAGCCCCTTAAGTCCCACTCGGCTGTGAGTATTGGAACACAAACAGGGAAATACCAGGGTGGCCCCTTTTGCGTCAAAGTCCAACTCTGTTGCAAGGGTTTACCAAAGCCAGGCATCCATCCACAGCTGTTTCAGGGTTTTACCCCTCATCAGTGTGGAGCAGGATTCTGGCTAATGGGGGCAATAAAAAATAGACCAACAAAACAGAGCAATCACTGAGCTCAGGGAGATCAGTGAAAAAAAATCAAATGAAGTACTCACTCAAGCCTCTATTGATACATTGCCCCCTATAAATTTAAATATGCAAAAATTGACCCCTTTTTGCATATTTTAATTTATAGATGGCAATGTATCAATGGAGACTTGAGTGGGTACTTCATTAGATTTTTATCACTGATCTCCCTGAGCTCAGTGATTGCTGTATTTTGTTGATTTTATATACCAATAGCTATAAGTCTGAAATACCTGAATTTTAATAGTTAAAGTGTGTATCTCAATATTTCTGTTAATCCAAAAAAGAGCAGTGGAGACAGTACTTCCAAAAGTAGTACTTAGAGTTTATTACAGACTGGTGCCCTGGTGTGTAATAAACTCTAAGGACTCTTTTTGGAATTGCTGGAATTGCTGTCTCCACTCTCTTTTTTGTATTACCTGATGCCAACCTTATCATGTTTGGTGAGGCGTACTCCCACATTATTGTGCTGCTGAAAGACTTTTTGTTGTGGATCAGTGTTTCTCTTCATACAATATGGGGGAGATTTCTCAAAGGGTGTAAAATATACACTGGTGTAAGCTGCCTATAGCAACCAATTTCAGCTGTGATTGGTTGCTGTGGGCAGTTTACACCAGTCTATATTTTACACCCTTTGATAAATCTGGGCCAATGTCATACAAGCTACAGTCTAATCTCTTTCTGGTCTTTAACCCCTTAACGACAAAGGGCGTATAGGTACGCCTTATTGCCGGTAAGGGCGTTGAGATCGGGGCCGCACGGCGACCACACTCTGAACCGCAGCGGTCCCGGGTGCCGCTTGTAGCCCGGGACCGTAGGTATTAGCGGGCTTGGTCCGATCGCCGTGCCCGCTAATACAGTAATCAGATGCAGCTGTCAAACATGACAGCTGCATCCGATTACCGGATCCAGCGTCTCCCTGGTGTCTAGTGGCAGAGATCGCTCCTCCGGGATGTTATCCCGGAGGAGCGATCTCCGTTTCTGAAGCCGGCCAGGGACCACTCCAAGATGGCGCCATCCCCGGCTCAGCACTCGTTTACTTCCGGCTGCAGCTCGTTTACTTCCGGTGAACGGCGTAAGCGCAAAAAAATCCCAAAGTGCAATATTGCGCATTTTTGGTCGCATCAAATCCAGAAAAATTGTAATAAAAAGCGATCAAAAAGTCGTATATGTGCAATCAAGGTACTGATAGAAAGAACACATCATGGCGCAAAAAATGACACCTGACACAGCCCCATACACCAAAGGATAAAAGCGCTATAAGCCTGGGAATGGAGCGGTTTTAAGTGACGTATATTTGTTGACAATGGTTTGAATTTTTTACAGGCCATCAGATACAATATAAGTTATACATGGTATATATCGTTTTAATCGTAACGACTTGAGGAACGTGCATAACAAGTCAATTTTACCCCAGGGCGAATGGCATAAAAACACATTTCCCCCAAATAAACAAAATGCGTTGCTTGTTTTTTTTATTTCACCACACTTTGAATTTTTTTCTGGTTTCGCAGTGTACTTTATGCAAAAATTCAGCCTGTCATTGCAAAGTACAATTAGTGACGCAAAAAATAAGGGCTCATGTGGGTTTCTAGGTGGAAAAATGCAAGTGCTATGGCCTTTGATGCACAAGGAGGAAAAAACGAAAACGCAAAAATCGAAATTGGCTCTGTCCTTAAGGGGTTAATACCATTTTTTCATGTTGCACTCAAATCTAAACGTCCACTTAAAATCTCTTTCCATCTGTACTAGAAAATGTTTCAAGTGTCTTCATAGCAATATTTTTTTTTTATAGATGTCTAAAATGTAATGTAGACAAAATGGAACTCATTATTTTCCTTTCTAAGGAGGAAAGGAATCTACTATCCTCAAAGAGTAAATAGACCCCCCACTGATCAGATACCTACCATCTATACTACTGATAGGCGATAACTTTTAGGCTTTGCTCCCACACAGTAAAAAAACAAGCAATATACAACAGTAAAATAGATATAAAACACTGTCATATTTTGAGTTTAATAATGTGCGCATATTGCACATAAAAAATATATATCTTTTTTTGTACAATGTGTGCACAGACTGACATTTTGTATAGACTTTAAAGCAAATGTACCAGTTTGTGTAATGATATCCCCTCCCCTCGGTGACGTGCCCCATTAGAATCAAGTTTGCCTGCGGCACTGATGGAAGGGGGTATCATTACACTGGGCCCACCGGGCCCACCTCCACTGCATAGAGCAGGCCGGTGTACATGGAGAAACCGCCGCCCCTAGAAAAAATAAATTCATTACTCAAGCTGGTACATTCGCTTTAATGTAGCACATTATTTGGTTCAAAGTGCAGATGTATTTTATGATTATTTTACAGTTATATTTTGCTTTTATGTTACTGAGTGTGAACATAGCTCTAATCTTTGCATAACCCGTTTACCATTAGTGGAGACCATAAATGTCTGTGTCTATCTCTATGCAAGACCTTGACTACAATGGTTTATTTTATTGTTGTGGCACTTGCAGATAAAGGCTATGGGGGAGATTTATCCAACATAGTGTAAATTAGAACTGGCTCAGTTGCCCCTAGCAACCAATCAGATTCCACCTTTCATTTTCCAAAGAGCCTGTGAGCAATGAAAGGTGGAATCTGATTGGTTGCTAGGGGCAACTGAGCCAGTTTCACTTTACACCATGTTTGATAAATCTAGCTATTTGTCCCCATTATGGACAAAAGGACAGCTGTCTGTTATTATTGACAGCCACAAATAATGATCATGTTCATTATTAGCAGCCGCCATTATTAATAGACAGCCTCATTTCCCTGACATAGGATGGCATATTCCTGTAGTGGGAGCATAGCCTGAGGTTATGTTCACACACTGTCAAATTGATATTTCACTGATGTGTGAACATAACCTGAAGCTGATTGCTGAGGTTCAGGAAACCCATCTGATATAATGGGATTGTCTTTTGTAGTTAACCATTATTTTCCAACCCTCTCAATGTAATGTCCTTAAGGGTACGTTCACACTTACCAGATCCGCAGCTTATTTTCTGCTGTGGATCCGCAGCTGATCCGCAGCAGATCCACAGCAGATTTCATTTAAATAACTGAACACAGCATCAAATCTGCACCATCAAATCTGCTGCGGATCTGCTGCAGATCTGCTGTGGATCCTGTAGGTGTGAACGCACCCTAAAGGATCCTTATCATTTTCCTTGTCCACATAGCTTCTACTCTAAAGGTTTTTTTGGTCCATCCTTTATGGTGCGCCAATGGGTTAAACTCTGCCTATCCCTCCCAGCTAGAAAGCAATAGTGGCTTTAACCCTTCATACCGTACATGTTTCTGTACGTATTTTTTTCTGAAGTCTGAATAATCACTCCACTAATGCAATGTAGAGAGATGCATAATATACTGGGACAATGGAAGGCTGGGTTGCAGTGGGCCCACCAGTGAAATTGATTCTGGGGGCCAACCCCACAGTTACTATCCATGAACATTAGGGATGAGCAAAGCAGCATTAAAGGTTACTGGAAAAAAGGGTAGAAAACCTGAAGACAACTGGTGCCCTTTTACCATCAGTTGTGGCATCAATTTTCATCAAAAGAAGGATGACGGACCGCCTGATACATATGTAGACCAAGTCTTCATTGACTCTGAGCTATAATACCAGATACAGTCCATGGACAAGAGATTTAGACTATGTTCACACACTGTACAATCAATGGTGTTTCCACGCGAATGGCCATTCTTTAACGTTACCTACGGTCAGAATTAATGATCATAATCATTAATTCTGGTAATAGATAGTGTAAAACAATGGCCGTTCTTGAGAAACAGCTGTTGTTTGTACAGTGTGTGAACATAACCTTAGGACATGTTCACACCATGTAAGACAACGGACGTTATTTTACACAGCCATGTCAAACAACGGCTGCTGTCTTACATGTTTCACCCTGCCGATACTGCAGTATTGGCCGGATAAACATCATTTTATTTTAATTGGAATGTGGGCACATTCAGGTGTGCTAGCACTCTAAGTAACCATAGACCACAATGTAAAGTACCTGACCTGTCAATAATTTTCTGAGGCCGCAGTGAACAACGGCTGTAGTGTATACAGGCTGTATACACTACGGCCATTGTCTTATTCACTTCAATGCAACTGAGCACTGTTTGTAAACAACATTTTTGATGATTTATTTGGCATAAAATTGCAATAAAGTGTTGTAGCTCTAGGTATTTCCAAAACAATGTGAACCTAAACAGCCCCTTCCCCCATCACACGTGACGACACGTCTGGTCATGTGATCCTTATTACATCCCTAGGTTGGGTTGCTCAATTTAATTTTACTGAAGGACAATATCATTGTTTAAAAATAAACTAGCTGATTAAGTCTTTCACGGTCATGTTGTTTCTTTGTGGTTGAGTCGGAGGCAAAAATGAACTGATTTGCCTGAACAAATAGAAGAATAAATGCAAACATGACAAGATATTTAGGTAAAACTCATTTGGACAAAGCACAGTAAATACAAAGCTCTAATGGCACGAAAGCAATTCTGTTAAAATAAATAAAGGGATTGATTACTTGATGGGTTTCATATATTGCAAGGCTCTAGGTTTTCTTATTCACCACGCATCTGTCCTCAGCAGCAATTGGCAAGGACAACAATTTAATTTTGCAAAAATGTGACTTTGTTTAAAAGGAAACCTGTCATCACAACTTAACATTTTCTGATTCAAAGCTGAAGATGGAGGGCACAGGCTAGTGAGCGCTGAGAGGGGAAGTAATGAACATTGTTGCTAAGGAAAAAATCCAACCTTATGCACAGGGGACACTGGGAAATAGTTTTTTTAAAAGATAATTGCTGCCTGTAATTTTTTTTTTCTAGAACATGGACAATACCTTTAAAACTGATGGCATTTAAAGGGGTACTCCATCAAAAATCCTTTTCTTTCAAATCAACTGGTTTTAGAAAGTTATATAGATTTGTGATTTAGTTCTATTTAGAAATCTTAACCCTTCCAGTACTTATCAGCTGCTGTATGTCCTGCAAGAAGCGGTGTTTTCTTTTCAGTCTGACACAGCTCTCTCTGCTTCCACCTCTGTCCCTTTCAGGAACTGTCCAGAGCAGGAGAGGTTTTCAACGGGGATTTGCTTCTGCTCTGGACAGTTCCGCTCCTGGATAGAGATGTCAGCAGAAAGAACTGTGTGAGGGCCCTCCCACGCTAAGGAAGTCACACAGATAACTTGATTCCCGCTTGACTCTTCGCCCTTCCTATAGACTCCATTCAGCCATTCCCAAAAAAAATTAACATGTCACTTCTTTGGGTGGATGACGGAATCCGCCTTACCATAGAATGGAGCCTATGGGACCGGTGGAAATTTAAGCGGGAGTGCACGCGGGAAGGGGGGGGGGGTGATGGCTACAAGATTTCCTTAGTGTGCAAGGGCTATAAGACTGGAAAGAAAACACAACTTCCTGGAGGCCATACAGCAGCTGATAAGTACTGGGCAATTTGAGATTTTTTTAATAAAAGTAAATTACAAATCTATATAACTTTCTGAAACCAGTTGATTTGAAAGATTTTTGCCAGAGTACCCCTTAAAATATAAGCTATTCATAAAGTAGAATGTAAATTGTACATCATTCCATTGTCACCTTAAAGGAAGAGCTCCTTAAAAACTTTTCTCACGTGGAAGTCATGACCTTCATGTTTCTTATGGGACACGGGATCATTATACTTGTAATCATCACAAGTAGCATGCAACATTTTTCCCAATAGAGAAGCACAGTGGCTACACACTTTTTCATCTAATACAGGAAATCTGGTGTGAACTGAAATGACTCTAATGCCTGATAATGATCTTCCAATATGAGTTTATATGATTTGGCAATCAATTTTGGCCAATGTAAACGCCTTTCAATCAATGGCCAGAATAATATAATAAATGTCAAAACTCTTAGCTAACCTTTTGGATAAAACCAGTTATAAGTTTATATATGGTTTCAAATCCAGTTTATTGTAAAGTACTGCACTGTAATACATTATTTTAACCCCTTAGTTTTTGCACTCTTTGTCCCCCACATGTATATAGTGTTTTCATTATTTCACTTACAGACATGTGAGGTCTTACTTTTTGTGACACCAATTGTACTTTTCAATGACACACTTAATTTTTCCATGAAATATGCTACCAAAATTATTTGCACAGTGAAATTAGGAGGGGGGGGGGGTCATCTTTACACTATTCTCCAAGTGGTTAAACTGTGATTTTATATATATATATATATATATATATATATATATATATATATATATCTCAAAAAAGTATGATTACAATAGCCAATTTATAAAAATTGTATTTTGTTTTACTACTTTAAAAAATAAATGTTCTTAAATTTGTTCAAGTCTTACACTTATAACAGTTTTATATTTTGGTCTATCGGGCTGTGTGAGTTTTAAATTAATCTGTGGGTTCTATTGGTACAATACTTTCGTATATCCAAATTTTTGTCAACTTTTTTTCTGGATGTGACCAAAAATCAGCAATTTTGTATTTTGGTGGGCTTTTGTTCTTATGCAGTTTACTATGCAAGATGAAGAATGTGATCATTTAATCGTTCTGGCAATTCCTTTTAGGAAAAGAGGGGTTATTTAAATTTTATTATGGGGTGGGTTTTTAATATATATTTTTTCTAAAGCTTTTTATTTTTCTAAAGATTTCTCTAGTGAGTTCTAGGTGACTTCTACCCTGTTTCTCCAACAATAAGACCTACCCCAAAATTAAACCCTAGGTGATTTTTCAGGGTTTTTGGAGTAAGCCTTAAAGGGGTTATCTAGCATTCAGTATTTTTATATCCTACGTATGGTGGATATAAAACAATAAAGATCATATGCTTACCCATATGTGCTCCCCTGGTGTCCTTTTCTGGTGTCACCGGTGCCCCCGCTGACTGCAGAGCCTCCACTTTTGAGACCAACTTGACCTGGGAGTGACAGCTCGCTCAGCCAACCATTGACTGAGAAGGAACAGCCCCGTAGCCAGTGATTGGCTGAGTGGGCTCTCACTCCTGAGACAGGTTTTTCTAGAAAGTGGAGGTTTTGCAGTCAGCAAGGGACATCAGCAACACCAGAAGAGGACACCGGGAAAGTGCGGAGAGGTAAGAATAGGATGTTTATTGTTTTATCTGCACCAGCAGCAGTATATTAAAAGTACTAAATGCCATACAACCCCTCTAAATAGCCATACTCTAAAAGAAAAAAGCTACTCCATGCAGTGCAAAAAAGGAATCCAGCATAATGTGTCATTGAGTCAAAAATGACACAGACACCAAAAATAGGGGGGGGGGGGGGTAATATTGAGCAAGAGCCCAAGGAATTAGAGCAGCCAAGAGATGAGAATTATGACAAGAACACCCAATACATGGTAACCTCTTTCTTTGCTTTTATAAGTCTGAAGACAAGACTGTTGAATCAGGCGAAGCAGAATGTAAGGTATGAGGTGTATCCCATAGCTAACAATTACACATCTTTGTGGACTGCTATCTGCTGGTACAACCAAATTGCTATACTTACCTTTCTGTTTGATTTAGGAATAATATTGGACCCTGTCTTATTTTCAGAGAATATGGTATGAGCAATGCAGTAATTGCTCATAGGGATTAATGCAGTACATATGTATTGCATTGATCAATTATCTTGCTATAGGCTTCTGAAGGTAGAGTACAGGCAGTTTGGGAAGCCTAGCAGAGACCCCGGCTGCCTGTATAACCAATCTGCTCCCGTAATGTTGCAGTGGGGAGCAAATACAGAGC
Organism: Dendropsophus ebraccatus; assembly: GCF_027789765.1. Taxonomy (NCBI): domain Eukaryota; kingdom Metazoa; phylum Chordata; class Amphibia; order Anura; family Hylidae; genus Dendropsophus; species Dendropsophus ebraccatus. The sequence continues at coordinate 31,691,233 of NC_091459.1, forward strand.
ACTACACCAATGATGTGGGGTTGGGCTATAAAGGCCACTGAATAGCTGCCACATTCATTGGTTGACTACTAGCAGCTGAGAGAAGCTTTAGAGAGAGCTCACCTTGTATAATTCATGGATTATAAAAGTTTCTATATACATTTTTATGCCATGAGGGAATGAATGGGGCTGACAATGCTTGCTGTTAGGCCCTGTAGTAGGAGAATTTGTTTTAAAAGGGGCAACTGGGCTATGAGGTAGAATGAGGGCTGGCATTGTATTGGTTACCAGTCAAAACAAGGCATCCAGAATAACCTGACCTAAACTGAATTGAAATGGGATTATTTGGATTGCAAAGTGGGAATCCAAGGAAAAGGAAAAGCAGCTAAAAAGTCAAGTGTTCACCGCACCTATGGGAATGTCTTTGAGACTACTGGAAAACCATTTCTGGTGACTACATCATGAAGATGATTAAGAGAAAGCCAGGATAAGGCAAAGCTGTTCTCAAAGCACTACTAAATTATAAAACATGTTTTGGTATGGTAACACTTTTTGCTTACTATTTAAGTGCATAGGTATTCCTTCATCGTTGATTTCTTCAATATGAATTTATAATGTTGAAAATAAATAAAGAAAGAAAAAAGGTGTGTCCAAACTTTCAACATGTACTACATATATCCAGAGCCTCATTCTGTAGAAATGTAGAAGTATTTGACGTACAGATTTAGGCTATGTTCACACACCCTATATTTCCGTAAAACCATTGCCGTTGTACAACAGCCATGATTTATACGGAAATATGCGTCCATTGCTGCCTAGAAATCCCGACCGGAGCGTATACACATAGCATACTCTCTGGCCGGGATTCCTAGGCAGCAATGGATGGAGCCGCTTCATAGAGGGGAAGGAATTCCGTCCCACTGGAGGCGGGCAGGCCTACCTCCAGTGCTTGAGCACCGGCCGGTTCCGGTGCATAGAATGGCGCCGTGCACGGGAATCGGGCCTCGGTCCGGAAAACGGACCGCGGCACCGGCTTTCCCGTGCTGGCGCTGTTCGATCTGTGGCTTCAGGTTAAAGAGGATGTACCTGGTGGTACATCCTCTTTAATATTCTAATATATAATATATCTGTAGCACCAACAATGTATTTTTTTTTAAACGTTATTTTCCGCAAAGGACATACAGATCAGGCTGATTATGCAAATTTTCAAAATGCCAAATACTTTCAAACTACCAGTGTTAAGTGTAAATGCAAGGTGGGAAAATCTTTTGTCCTTATGTTTGGAAATTTTTAAAGATGGGTGGTCACTTAAGGTTACAAAAAACAGATCTGTGAATGTAAAACACAGGGAAAAAAATACTAGAAAAGTGAAATGAATATAATATATGTGAAGCTACAAAACTCAGAATTTTAATATTTTTACTACTTTTAAAATTATTGTGTACTGGTTAAGACATTGTCCTACTTTAGTCAACAATTGGCCGAGTGGGATGTCACTGTGGAGATAAGACCATCTCAAAAGAAGCAAAGCGTTCAGCGAACCCAAACATCTTTTATATAATTTTCTTTGCAGTCCCAGCAATATAAAATAATTTTTAGAGTCTCAAAAAGTCAAACCCTATCAACCGCTTAGAATCCTTTCAACAAATTTAAGGCTGTGGAAATGCATTTCCCTTGGGTGGCCAGCTTGTCCCTTTTTTAGATAAACCAGGTACCCTCTGCTCTGCCGAGTGGAGGGCACCTGGTTAAATACTCGAGTATCCCATTCAATGGGGCTCGCTGCTCAAGTAAAAAAAAAAAATGAAAATACTCGACTTTTGGTGTTTTTGGTGCTCGCTCATCTCTACTTAAAACTCAAGAATGTCTGGAAGCCCCATGGACTCTCCTTTTTTCATATTTGTATTTCCCAGGGAGCAATGCACCTAGAATTCCACTGTATTGAGTGCTTTAACCAGCAGCCGACAGTGTTATCTTTGGATAGTCTCCCTGAGATCAGTGATCTGTTTCCCGTATGGCTCTAATAGGCATTGCTCTAACTAGCCAGAATCCTGATCCTCACTGATGAAGGGAAACACCCTGAAACAGCTGTCTGTGGATGGATACCCAGCTTGGCTAGGCCCTTCCCTCAGGGGTATCTGACTAGTCCTGTGTTTGCGAGACTCTTAACTGAGGCCCATGGACTCTTTTTTGTATATTTGTATTTTCCAGGGAGCAATGCACCTAGGAGTTCACTGTATTGAGCGCTTTAACCAGCAGCTGACAGTGTTATCTTTGGCTGGTCTACCTGAGATCAGTGATCTGTTTCCCATATAGAGTATAGTAGAGTGGAGCACTGGTCATGCACATGAGGTTCACTTTGTTCATTTTGAGGACAATTTTGCCCCCATTCTTCGGATTGGAGGGAGTCCCAGCAATCAGATCCCTACTAATCAATGTATTATTCCCTATCTTGTGGATAGAGGATACATTTTTATGATGGGAATACTCCTTTAGGGTACAAACCCACTTGACGTATTTGCTGCGTGAATCAGTCGTAAAAATAAGCAGGCAAAACGCAGGCTGGCTTTATACAATTGTTCTGTGTTAAAATACGCAATTGCGTATTTTTGAAGCGTGAAGCTTGTTGTTAGCAAAGCATCAGTTGTTAACAACCTGTGCGAAAAACGCATGTAGCTTCACGCTTCAAAAATACGCAATTGCGTATTTTAACACAGAACAATTGTATAAACCCAACCTGCGTTTTGCCTGCTTATTTTTAGGACTGATTCACGCAGCAAATACGTCAAGTGGGTTTGTACCCTTAATGACAAGGAGAATGAAATGAAAGTATTGCATTAGGAATTATCCAACATAAGGCCAACTCTGGATATACAGTATACAAGTGTTAATTAGTTTGCTGCAATGTCACCATATGTGCGACCAAGTATTTTTCCATCCATACTTGTGGATGTTTAAGGCGTTATCTGGAGCCTAAGCATGCAATAAAATTCAGCAATTTAAATTAGAAATAGGTATCTACCAAATGTTAGTGTGGGAAGTTATAAAAGCAGAGACTAAGGCGATTGCAATATAAACACTCAAATAACAATATCCCATTGTTCTTACCCTTGTTTAAAAAATAAACACGTAAAAAAACAACTCATGAATATTCCTATTTATTTAGTCTGCACACATTTTTACTAGATCTCATCTTCCTTTATTATCTGGCAAAAAAAAACTTACATCTTTTGCCAGTAATTTTAGAGTTATAGCTGAGGCTTTTTGTGATCACATCACCTGGCTGGCACATAACCTGTTGTCATTCTAACTAATACACATTATAGGGTCACTAAAAGGTTGCTGTTGGGTATCTTAGCATTGGAGGAATCTAATATATATGACAAAATTTTGGAATCCGAAAAAGATGACAGCTTGTTTTTATTTTCTACATGTGACATTTAGCTATCGGTTTACCTGTATCTGTCTGCATGGGCACACTGCCCTCTACAGTCTCTAATATGCTGACAATCATTATACATGTGTCAACAAAAATGGGACTGCTTTAATTCACTGAAACACAACACAACTGTATTTTCTATAAATCATTTGAATGCGTTAATTTGGTAGCATGTACTATAGATTCTTATGGTTTTAATGACTGTATCACATTTTTACTTCTTTACATAGTCACAAATGTATGTGCATCTCCCCAAACTTACAGCAGTAAACTTATTTAGCCACTATTTATTTCACACGTTTCTCCCAGAATATCAAACCACTCGGGTGGATTAAGCAGTATACTCTTTTATTATACTCAATGACTGCATATAAATGGTTTTAGTTACACAGTTGTTTTAGCGTTGTAGTTGAAATTACGAAAGAATATAATGGCCATTTAGTGTAATACTAAAATGGAAGCAAAAGGGGTGTTATGTCTTAGAGTCCGATTTTACGCTACAATACGCTAGCCAATTCCTATGTAGTCCGAAGCCATGTAACAAATATGCGGCTTTGTATTATTCAGGGAATAACCCAGGGCATAGGGCGGGGGAACATAATAAAGACCATATACTTACCAGTCCCTGCTCACGTTCCTTACAGGCATGCTCTTGCTTCCCCTCCTGCAAAATCACTATCCAGCTGATGGATGGTCTGCCAGCTAGTCAGTGACTGGGGCTAGACACAGCTGCAGTCACTGTTTGGCTGAGCGAGTACTTTCCCACAGGTTGTGACTAGAGATGAGCGGAATTTTCGGACTTTCGGTCACTCCGGTGCGATGCCAGGATCTTCCAGGGAATGTATCTTGAATTCCCTGGAAGATCCTGCCCGCAGATTCCCGGGATCACAACTATGCACCCGGATCGCAGGCATCGCAGGCATACTAATTGAGCGAAGATGCCGTCGGACCAAAAGTCCGACGGTTCGCTCATCCCTAGTTGTGACATACAAGGAAGCCAGGAGAAAATATACCTCACATACCTCCTGCCTGCACTGTAAATATATATATATATATATATATATATATATATATATATATATATAGTGGTGCCTTGGATTAGGAGCATAATTTGTTCCAGGACTGTGATTGTAATCCAAATCCACTTTTAAACCATAGCAAATTTTCCCATAAGAAATCACTAAAATGCAGACAATTGGTTCCACACCCCAAAAATAGTGATTTTATATTCTGAATAACATGTAAAACAAATAAAACAAACATTTTAAAACAGCTGAATATGTCACAATATAAGTTACTGTACAGTATAGCAATCAGCATGTGGAGTATAATGTATAGTAAGTAGGGATGGTCCGAACCGAGTTTGGTTTGGGTTCGTACGAACCCGAACTCTTGGGAATGATTCCCGCTGTCTGCCCGCTGTATCCCAATTTTCCAGGCGGTCCTCCCACTGTATCCACCGGCTGCATGGAGAAGGCAGACAGCGGGAATCTGATGCCGAGCGTTCGGGTTCATACGAACCCGAACCTCAACAGTTTCGGACTATCCCTAATAGTAAGTGCAGAAACCTGAAAAACTGAAATTTGTAGATACAGGATGGAACTGTAGATCCCCATAATGCAGAAGCATAGTACAACAGGCTAGAATAGAGAAGCAGGGCTGCTGTCAGAGGTCTCTGTGGTCACATGACAGCAATGGGAAAGGGGGGGTGTTCAGCATGGACCAATCAGGACTGGCAGAGACTGCAGGGAGCATGAAGGAATGAGCAGGGCAGATGTGGGCACATACATGAGAGAGGGGTTACAGCTATGAAGAGATTACCTCCACAGTCCTGTCCCCTGATGCAAGCCCCAGCCTGATGTGGATCTGCTATGATTTGAAAGGTGAGGGAGACTTCCTGGGTCAGAGTACAGGGCTGTAGACCCCGCTATGCAGACCATGCCCCACCCCCACTCGCCCTCCCACCCAGTACAAAGAGCTCTTAAACCAAAACAATGCTCTTAAACCAAGTTACTTTTAAACGAAGGTACCACTGTATATATATATATATATATATATATATATATATATATTTTTTTTTTTTTTTTTTTTTTTTTTTTATTATTATTATTATTATTATTTTATTTTATTTTTTTTATATATATATATATATTTTTTTTTTTGCTGGAGTTTTTTTTTTAATACTTGTAATAATTAATAGTGATTCTTACTGTTTTTTCTACAGTTTTGTACTGCTGTATATTTTAAACTGTTGTATCAGGCGTTACTGAGCGTATTGTACAGGTTACCTAACTAGCGTACAGCCAGGGAACTTCCATAATGGAGGGAGGAGCTTGCTGTGCCTCAGTCCCTCCACATGAGAGGTTGTGATTAGTGGGTAGTCCAGGGCAGCCTGGGGCAAAGTCAGCACCTGCTAGAAATCCTGTCTGGAACTCTTTCCTAGCCAAGTTCCAACCTAAGTGCATGAGTTCAGTAAGGGATTTATAACATTATAATAGGACTAAAGTGGGCATCCTGCCAAGCCTAGTGTAGTGTGACTTCCAGGTCATAAATCTTCACATCTACACTATGTCAATAGAAATTGCAGTACCAGAGAGACAAGCACATGTGTTTTCCCACCTCTGAGCTCTCCTGTGATTAGAACACTACAGAAACTGCGAGCCAGGCATTCTGCAGTCTGCCTTAACCCCTTAAGGACAGAGCCTGAAATGGCCTTAATGACAGAGACAAATTTTATGAATATGACCAGTGTCACTTTAGTCATTAATACCTTCGGGATGCTTTTACCTATCCGGCTGATTCTGAGATTGTTTTCTCGTGACATATTGTACTTTACATTTCTGGTAAATTGGAGTCGATACTCATAACAAATCTTTATGAAAAAAACCCAAATAATGTGAAAAAATGTGAAAAAATGCATTTTTCCAACTTTGAAACTTTTTTGCGTATACAGAAAGTGGTTATACCACATAAATTATATATTAAATAGCATTAGCAACATGTCTACTTTATGTTGGCGGCATTTATTAAACTATTTTTCATTTTTTTTACACAATAGGGAGCTTAAAACATTAGCAGCAAATTTCCAAATTTTCAGTAAAATTTCAAAATCAGATATTTTTAGGGACCTGTTCAGGTTTAAAGTGTATTTGAGGGGCCTGTATGTTAGAAAGCCCCACAAAGCACCCCATTTCAGAAACTGCACCCCCCAAACTCTGCAAAAGCACATCCAGAAAGTGTTTTACCCCTTTAGGGGAGTCACAGAAATAAAAGCTAAGTGTGTAAGGAATTTGAAAATTTTAATTTTCTGTGCAGAAATTTTATTGTAATCCAATATTTTTCATAATTATAAACCTATTACCAGAGAAATGCACCCCAATAATTATTGCCCCGTTTCTGCAGTTTATAGAAATACTCCATATGTGGCCCTATTGCGCTATTTGACGCAACCACAAGCCTCAGATATAAGGGAGCGCCTAGTGAATTTCAACGCCTCCGTTATATTTGGTCATTTTTGACTGTACCACTTCAGGTTGGCAGAGGCTCTGGGGTGTCAAAACCTAAAAAACACCCCTAAAGGGACACCATTCAGAAAACTACACCCCTCAAGGAATGTAACAAGGGGTGCGGTGAGCATCTGGACCCCACAGGTGCTTCACAGATTTTCCGAACAATATGGCGTGAAAAAAGAAAAATTTATTTTTTACACTAAAACGTTGTTCTAGCCTTCAATTTTTCATTTTCTTAAAGGGATAAGAGGCAAAAAAAGACAAAAAATGTGTAGCGCAGTTTCTCCCGAGTACAGAAATACCCCACATGTGGCGATAAAGTGCCAAGGGGGCGCAGGACGAGCCTCCAAAGGGAAGGAGCGCCAATTGGCTTTTGGAAGCTGAATTTCACTGAAAAGGATTTCAAGGGCCATGTCTCATTTACAGAGCCCTCGTGCTGCCAAGACACTGGAAACCCCCCACAAGTGATTCCATTCTGGAAACTACACCCCTCAAGGAATCTAACAAGGGGTGCAGTGAGCATATGGACCCCACTGGTGACGGGCACAAATGTGGAACAATGTGACGTGAAAGGGAAAAATTTCATTTTTTCACTTTCATGGCACAAATGTGCCCGTCATCAAGGGGTCCATATCCTCTTTTCCCCCCCTGTTAGATTCCTTGAGGGGTGCAGTTTCCAGAATGGGGTCACTTGTGGGGGGTTTCCAGTGTTTTGGCAGCACGAGGGCTCTGTAAATGCGACATGGCGTTCATCATCCATTCTAGCCAAATCCAACCTCCAAAATCCAAATGGCGCTCCTTCCCTTCGGAGGCTTGCCCTGCGCCCACATGACGCTTTATGTCCACATGTGGGGTATTTACGGACTCGGGGGAAATTGCTCTACACATATTGTGTGTTTTTTTCTCTTTTAACCCCTTGTGAAAATGATAAATTCAAGGCTAAACCAACATTATAGTGTAAAAAATGTAATATTTCATTTTCACGCCACATTGTTCCACATTTGTGCCCGTCACCAGTGGGGTCCATATGCTCACTACACCCCTTGTTACATTCCTTGAGGGGTGTAGTTTCCATAATGGGGTCACTTGTGGGGGGTTTCAACTGTCTTGGCAACACAGAGGCCTTTTGAATGCAACATGGCCCCTCAAAATCCATTCCATCCAAATCCAGCCTTCAAAAACGAAATGGTGCTCCTTCCCTTCGGAGGCTTACCCTGCACCCGTATGGTGCTTTATGTCCACATGTGGGGTATTTCCGTACTCAGGGGAAATTGCTCTACACATTAAATGTTTTTTTTTATCTTTTAACCCCTTGTGAAAATGAAAAAACATGACAAGATTAATAATTTAGAGTAAAAATTTCACAAAAATTACACTAAATGTTGGTCTAGCCTTGATTTTTTTCCATTTCCACAAGGGGTTAAAAAAGAAAATGAACACAAAACGTGTAGGGTAGTGTCCCCTGAGTACGAAAATACCCCACATGTGGGCATAATGTGCCATATGGGCACAGGGCAAGTCACCAAAGGGACAGAGCGCCATTTAGAGGCTGGAATGGAGGATGGAGGCCATGTCGCAATTACAAAGCTCCTGTGCTGCCAGGACAGTAGAAACCCCCGACAAGTGACCCCATTCTGGAAACTACACCCCATAAGGAATCTAACAAGGGGTGCAGTGAGCATATGGACCCCCCTGGTGACGGGCACTTACGTAGAACATGTGCCGAGAAAATAAAAAATACAATTTTTTTCACTTTCACGTCCCAAATGTGGCCGTCACCAGGGGGCCATATCCCCGCTGCCCCCCTTCTTAGATTCCTTATGGGGTGTAGTTTCCAGAATGGGGTCACTTGTGGGGGGTTTCTACTGTCCTGGCCGCACAGAGACTTTGTAATTGCATCATGGCATCCTCTAATGGGAATGGCGGCCATACCTACTTAGCTGGGGAAAAGGGACAATTCTAATTTATTTGGGGGTATTAGGCCAATTATTAGTTTATAAGGTTGGAAATGACAGGTGTCCATCAAACTCAACCTGTGTTGATCCAGAGGAAGGCAAAAAATCCTCGTGAGGCAGACGACAGTAGCCTCATCACAGGGGAAAAATTCCTTCCCGACTCCATAATGGCGATCAGAATAATCCCTAGATCAACGTGACCCCTGAAATAGGAATAAGGGACAGAATTTAGATAATGTAGAACCCCAGTGACGTGTGGTACGCCTTGGAGCGATCCAGTATGCAGAGGCCGGGGTGATCAGGACAGGTGTCACACTGGAAAATGGTGTCCTTCCTGATCCCCCTGTTACCCCACACTCTGCACTTCTTCTGGGGTCTCCCTTTCTCCAGTGTGGGGGACGTCACCTGGAAAATGTTGCCCTGGTGCGATACGGGGTCCTTCATATCCAGAAGCGCTGGGTCCGCTCCATGGCTGCTAAATATTAGGGCGCTATTACTACTTCTGATATTTTCGGATCGTGCCGCAAGCTACAGGGCAGCGAGGGACCAGAAGAAGGGGTGCTGGTATAAAAGTTATCCCCGTACAGGTGGTGACCTTTATCCAGCAGTGGGAAGATCAGTTCCCGGACGATCTTCCCACTAACTCCGAGGATGGGGGGGGGGCATTGTGGGGGCTGGTTTTGGGTGTCCCTTCCTACATACACTCTAAGGGTACATGCACACTGCGGAATCGCGACAGATAACCCTTCGTGCATTCCACAGCTGGCACCCGCCGGCGGACTGATGCAGGCGCACGTCTCCGTCCGTGTCATAGACTCCATTCTATGCACGGGCGGATTCCGCTCTCCGTCCAACGTGTTCATTCTTTGGATGGACGACGGATTCCGCCCGTGCATAGATTGGAGTCTATGACACGGGTAGAGACATGCGCCCGCATTAGTCCGCCGGCGGGTGCCAGCTGCGGAATGCACGAAGGGTTATCCTTCGCCATTCCGCAGTTTGCACGTACCCAAAATCTGTAAGTGTACCCTGAGGTACACTCACAGAGTTTGTAGAATTTCACACCATACTGTGATCTCTTATTGGGACGGTACTGGCGGAAAAGACGTGTCTGGGGGGCAGCGTACGCTACGCTACCCCCAGACACGTCACTGGATGATGAGGATGAATGGAGGAAAGAAGGATCCCCCCATTCATCCTCACTGGCTGTTTCGGTGTCGGAGGTAATAATAACGTATCCCTCTGACGCCGAAAACACCCTGGGGGCCATCTTTATACGGGGATTGGTATATGGGGTATGTAGTGGTGTAGTGTCAAACTTTATTCAATGTAGTGTGGTGTAATGTAGTGTTTTTTACGTGATTTTTTACAGTAAGTATAAAAAAAAAACCTACGCCAACAAAGGAGTTGCTGATAAATGGCGCACTTATGTGCGGCACTTATAAGCAGACCGTGGCAGTAGGATATAGAAAAAAAACACCCTACGCCAAAAAGGAGGAGTTGCTGATTAGCAGCGCACTTTCGTGCGATGCTGATCAACACTCAGCGGCGATAGGGTGCGGAAAATAGAAAAAAAAAAATTTGGAAAAAAAAAAACCCCTTTTTCTACATTCTGAATATCCCTGTAGCTGCTGATAAGTGTATTACACATATCAGCCGCTAGGGGGCAGCAGAGCGCAAAATCCGGAAAATGACGAGGCTGGAGCCGAAAATAGCCGAAAGAAGACGACGGGGACCGCCGGAAAGACCCGAAGACCGAACGGAATGACGGAGGACGCCGCGAACCCGGAAGACGCCGATCAGGAGCCCGGGACAGGTGAGTAATGTACAAATACCTGCTCTGGACCCCTCGGCTACCTAGCTGAGGGGTCCAGGGCAGGTATTTACTATATTGTGGGACTCTGATCGCCGTGCCACCGGCCCGATCGCCGTGAACGGCCGGCCGGCCGTTCACGGCGATCGGGCCGGTGGCACGGCGATCACCATTACTTTTTACAGTAATGGCGGTCGGTGCCGTCCTCGGACAGCACCGACCGCCATTTTTTTTCCGGGTCATCGGGTCACCGATGACCCGGAAAGGTTCCGATCGCCGCTATTGGCTGATCTGAATTGATCAGCCTATAGCGGCGATCGTAAGCACGGGGGGTGTTAACCACCCCCCGTGCCGTGAAGCTATGATGGCCTGCTATGATTTATAGCAGGCCATCTTCCCCGACCGCTGTGTGTGAACACGCAGCGATCGGGGAAACATCGGGCGTACCCATACGCCCGTTTGCGTTAAAGCCCAGGCAACGGGGGCGTATGGGTACGCCCGATGTCGTTAAGGGGTTAAGGAGAAATACTTAAAACTATATAGAAGAAGGACTATTGTAAAAAAAAAGGACCAGCTTATGGGGACCTAGGAAAAGACACAAATACCTTGACCAACCCTGCTCCAGCCACTAAGGCCACCTCAAACATGATCAGCCAGGGAACATACACTAAGAGTTCCCATGGAAACTTTCAAATAATACCATCTTCAGTCCAACCTCCTCTCTGTATGTTGGCTCAGGATGCTGTGAGGAGTTCCTGGGGAAGCCCTAAAGCCACTTTAACCAGATATGAACTATAGTCCTCAGCATTCTCACAGGTCTAACTCCATTGTTCTGTCTGCAGTCCCTTAGAGCTGCCACATAGTATTTGTGGAATTAAAGGGCAAGAGCTAAAATCCATTGAATGTATGCTACTGTATATATACTGTTAGGTAGGCCAATGTAACAAAGAAATCTGCTAAAACATTCACTAGAGTGCAAAAATTAAAGGAAGCCTCATAGGGGAGATTGCGCTGAGCTTAAAGACACCTTTTACCTGTGTTTATCACCACCATTTTTGTAAACATGAAGAGGGAAATCATTTGCAGGTTTTGTGTTAACCTTGCCATCCATAGTTTAGCATATGCTATACATTGTGTATGGTAATGTTAAAAGAAAAATATATAACATTGTATTAAATTAGGATTTATGGATAAATGTGCCATTGTTATTTCAAGCAAGTTTCCTCCCTCTGATAACCAATGGGATTCTTAACATATTTGAAGATCACTTAATTTACGAAAAATGTCCCCTTATCCCAGAAAAACATCCCTAAAGTCTTGGAGACTAGGTGTCTCACTTCCTTACATTCTGCTGTTGGCTGCCTGTTGTCAGGGCAAATCTGTCTCTAGTAACAGAGAGATCCAGAACAAAACACAGGAAGTGGGGGCAGGGGTTAGCTGCCGCAATGTACAGGAGATAACCCCTTCTCCACATGCTATCCGTAGTAGTGTACTGTATAACTCTTCAGCCCAGCACAGTAAAGCCTGTACAGGGCACTTTCACCAGCACTATGTCATTGCATGACTGAGTATTGTGCTATGCTTCAAATGGCTTGGCAACTAAGGGCAAGTAGGTACGTAGTGCGTGTACTACTGGAAAACAGTCCAGCCCCCTAAAATAGAGTAAATGAGAGATAGCTGTGCACCATGGATGGGGCTCTTAGGAGCTAAATATCGGCAGTGAAAATACTATAATTACCTTATCTTTACTCTTAGTGGCTAATCTAACAAATCCAGGCAGGTTTTAAAAATATCTTGAAACCAAGAATTTTATAAACTTTTAAACATCCTCCAATTCTTAGTTTAAACATTACTCCATTGATCTGACAGGGTGGAGGTAAGTATTATTCCTTCATCTGTCAGGGAAAGTGATCAGGACACCTGCAGTTACGTGGCATGAGTTTTGGTCAGTCAGTGACAAGTATTGCTCCTTTCAGTGGCACCCTTAAATACAGCAACCAATTATAGATCGAGGCATTTAAGCGGTTAATGGCAGGCAGCAGTATGATGGCTCGAGTGTATCATTATGGCCAGCTCTTGGCACATTAATGTGTTTGGGGATGTTCACACTGAAGCAGCCTGCCCCACAATAAAACCCCTGTTCCTGTGCTGTTAGCAGTGTAATCCTCGGTCCGGAGCACCATTAGAGACATACCTTCCTCCTCAGCGCCCCGTACACAAAAGGGGGCTCTCAGCAGGTTAGATTCATCTAACCTAATGATAGTTTTTCAATTTTCGTTAATATCAACAACAACCACCCATTTGCGTTTGTACCTTTGGCTTACAAAATAACTTTTTTTTCTCTTCTATTCACTAACTACAGCTGGTAGAGGTAAGGGGGTTTATATTTGTTGCTTTCAAGTTTTTTTTTTCTGTCCCTATGGAGGTGGGGAAACCCTACCGCTAGTGTTGACGTGTAGGTTAATGGAAAGTCAAAATACTAGTGAGTGTAATTATTATCTTTTAGATATGAGTATTACAAATAAAAAATGTACTTCATAATACTATTTGCTCTTTATTAAGAAAAAAATGTTTATTATAAGTCAATCATTGTTATATAGGTTTCATTCAGTTTAAATCTTTGCAAGTTTATTAACTATTATTAACTATTTTCAATTCAGTGTTCACTTTTACTTTCTTTCAGCCTCCCTAAGGACAAAAAAGCTACAAACCACATTGGGCTACCTCTATTTATTTCTAATAGCTTTTATTTTATGTTATACATTGTGTGCTTTCCTCCACTCCCTCCCCTTCTTCGCACATGGCAATGTCCTACTGTTTTCATTTGTTTTTGATCTGCCTCATTAAAATACTATTGATAGCTTTATCTATTGTGTTTGTTTAGGTTCTGATTTACAAGCACTAATATCTAACTGTGCCAAGATTAATAGGCGTCGATGGGGTTTACAATTATTACAATACTCCCCAAGTCTCTTGACCACACAGGTAGGAATTTGGTAGAGGTCACGCACTTCTGAGAAGAACTCCAAAGAAGGCTTAAACCTAAGAACATTTTAATAGGATTGCATTTGTAATAGGATTTGGCAGCTCTACTTAAAGCACTGTCTCTTTTTATTTTAATGTGGAGTCATTATTTCAGAAAATAGGTCCAACAATTTATGTTAATGAAGAATTATCTATTTCAGTAAATGTTCTGAAAAGGAAAATCAAGTATTAAAGTAAGATGAAATGCACCACAAACATCGGAATTTCACAGTAGCAGCATGCCTATGTTAAGAACAAAAGAATATTGCTACAATTTACTCTTTGTGAAGCAGTTACAAATATTTACTTGATTACGTAAAACAGTTTGTCTATTTATACAATTGTTATAACGTTACAATGTTATAATCTGTTTGTCCTATAATTTATTGGGCTAACATATGTTGTCAACTATATTTGTCAATCATATTTGTATCCTAATTAAAATATTAGTCCAAATGAACAAATGAAACACTTAAAGTAAAAAAAAAAAAGTTGCAAACTTTTTTTTTGCACAAGATTCGCAAATTTTGTCCTGTTCACACCAAGCCCATTACTTTTGAAGTGGATGAGGATTTATAGCAAGAGGGCAGCTCCAAGCCAGCCTAGTTTTCTAAAGCTTTTGAGAGGGGCAAGTTTTTATGTAAGACTGGCACACAGTATGAAGCATCAGTCTTAATACCCCCCCCCCCCCCAATGTCTAAAACTCATACACCCCATAAATTTAAAGTGACTGTACCACCAGGCCCAGGCAGAAGCACTGGAGACAGGCCAACCCACCCTTAGTGGGAGGAAACCCTAGCCCCTATATGATAGGGTTCCATCGATTCTAATGGAGTCACGTCATGGAGGGGCTGGAATTTCTTCCCACTAAGGGTGGGTCGGCGCGCCTCCAGTGCTTCTGCCGGGGCCTGGTGGTACAGTCACTTTATTTATGAATAGAAACATATAAAGATGGAAACGTTGATTAATTTAAAAAAAGTCCTTATTGTCAGGTGAGGTAGCTTCTATATAACCACCAAGAGCAATTTCACAAAGTGTGGTCATCCTGCTGTAGATACAAAATAATAACGGACAGTCTAATGCATTACGGAGGCTTTTAACTGCCCTCCAATACCAACATTTCTATTAAATGATAATTAGGTTGTTTTGTCAGCAGCAACTTATTGTCTCCCTTTTAATTTAGGGAAAGAAGAATGTTAATGAAGTTGAGGAACTCCTTACTATTGAGTGTTCCCTGACAAACATTTTATAGGGGTTTTCCAGACTGATGGGCTATTCATAACATAGTTCACCAATCACTGATCAGTGCCTGTTGAGTTGTCCTGTGAATAGCTCATCGATCTATTTTAGCTAGAAAACCCCTTTAAATTTTACATTTTGCTGGATTTACCCAATGAAATCAGTCTCCAAACTTTCCGCCATGTCCCCTGTTGCCACACCCTATATCTATCATCTTAGCTAAGGACTATGCCCCCACATTAAATTCAAGATCAACACCATCAGCAAAAGCTTTAACCTAAAGTCCCCACAGCTCATCTCCATAATTGCTGAATGTTCTAACCTCATAAATCACTTTTTCACAATTATTATTGATTAATGCTCTCAATTCTCCATATCTCAGCTCACCACTTGTGCCCTTGACCCAGTCTAACCTTACCCCAAATTTCTGTGTTTATCCCAGCCCTAACCCATTTCTTTACTCCATCACTAACCACTGGTATCTTTTCTTAACAACCTAACACCCTTGACTCATCCTTTTTGTCTAGCTACTGCCTCAACGTTATTTTTCCCCTTTACCTCAAAACTGGTTGACTATGTCTACCACAAAGTGCCCTGTCCTTACACCTCAACTCCAACATACTTTGTGACTAGCTTCAATCTAGTTTCCATTCCCTTAACTCTACTGAAACTGCCCAAACCAATCTGAAATATCAAAGAATGGAAATTAAAACATAACTTTTAATATACATTATAAGGCTATGTACACACACTGTAAGAGACTGGCGGTTCCGTGACCCGGCCAGGTCACGGAATGGCCGGTCTCAGAAAAGATCATCCCGCAGATCATCCTGCATGATCTTTAGCGCAGCAGAGTTTTGATGCGGGCGCATCCGTGCGCGGCCGCATCAGAACTCCCCACTGCACACTATGGACTCCGGCCGCTCGCTCCATGTTGTGCACTGACAGGGTTTTCTGCAGCCGCTATTCACTGAATAGCAGCCGCAGAAAACTGACATGGCAGTTTTTCACGGCGCCGCTTGGGATCCCAGCCAGAGTGTATACTATGTGTATATACTAGTGATGAGCGAATACTGTTCGATCGCATAGATATTCGATCGAATAGTGAGACATTCGAATATTCGATATTCGTACGAATATCCCGCTAATATTCGATAAATATTCGATAGGCGTTCATATCCCCCAGTTTCCGGTTTCACCCTCCAAATGGTCAAATAGATGTTTTTCACTAATAGAATACTTGTTCCCATAGACTCTAATGGGATCAAATATTTGATCGAATATTCGAATATTCACGGGATATTCATACGAATATCGAATATTCGAATATCTAACTATTCGCTCATCACTAGTATACACTCTGGCCGGGATTCCCTTGGCCTGCAGCACAACAACGCCCGTGATTGGTATGATACTTACATTGTGTGAACATGGCCTTAACATGTAAAATACTGACACCGGTCAAAAGCACTAATCCAAAACATGCATCCTGACTAGAAATGAGTGAACCTGGAGCATGTTCGAGTCCATCCGCTCCTGAACGATCGGCATTTGATTAGCTGTGGCTGCTGAAGTTGGATAAAGCTTGAAGATTGTCTGGAAAACATGGATACAGCCAATGACTATATCCATGTTTTCCACATAGCCTTAGGGCCTTATCCAAGTTCAGCAGCCCCCCGCTTATCAAATGCTAGGGTTCGGATGGACTCGAGCATGCTCGAGGTTCACTCATCTCTAGTCCTGATGATAAACCAGTGGTAAATGCCAACTCCTATACAAATCACATCCACTTCATAGGTTATATTAGCAAACCACAGACAATAAACCTACATTAGGTCGGGAAGAACAGATATTGGATACTTCCCTCATTAACAAGGTAGCAAGGGTGGAGGAGATAGCTGGTACATGGGTTGACAGATAAACACCCCTCCTGATACAAACTCTTATACCTTAGTATCACACATTTTGTCAACTTCTGAATCCAATCTCCCACTCACACATGACCTTCCCATTAGAGATGAGCGAACCTTGGGCAGGCTCGAGTTCATCCGAACCCGATCATTTGGCATTTAATTAGCAGTGGCTGCTGAAGTTGGATAAAGCCCTAAGGCTATGTGGAAAACATGGATATAGTCATTGGCTGTAGCCATGTTTTCCAGACAACCTTAGAGCTTTATCCAACTTCAGCAGCCACTGCTAATCAAATGTCGAACGATCGGGTTCAGATGAACTCGAGCATGCTCGAGGTTCGCTTATTTCTACTTCTCATTTTTCACTGTTGAAATCCCCAAAAATTTGTCTACTTCTCCTGGCCAGATGTCATCTTTCTGCTGCAAATAATTAATCAGGCACCAAACAGCAGATATTGATAGGAAAATGTAGTATCACACTGTAGTCATTCAGGAGAACTGCTGTCCAAATAATACATAGATGGCTTGAAGGGGGTTTAGTGGAGCAGAAAACACCTCATGTCTTTTGCTCCACAGAGTTTACTTCTGTAGCATACCTTCCAAGAATAGAGGGGTAGATGTAAGTTCCTGCTCCAAAAATCTTTTAGGCTAGATTCACACATAACGTATCTTCAACGGATTTCTCGCTGCAAATTCGCAGCGAAATCTGCTGCAGATACTTGCACATTAAATTCACTGGGCTGACATACTCGCAGCGTGATTGTCAAACTCAGCGCCATTAACCCCCACTGCCTAGGAACATACTGTACCAGGTCCCCATTCTGGCTCCTAGCGTCTCCTGGCAATCAGTCAATCAGGGTGCTGCCCTGCTGCCGGGGTTAAGGATGCTGAGTTTGACATACTTTCAGTGGGATGACAATCCCGCTGTGAGTAAATCAGCCCATTGAAATTAATGGGCAAGTATCCACAGCGGATTTTGCTGCGAATGAATCCCCACAGCCCAGGAACATACCGTATCAGGTCCCCACTCCGGCTTGCTTCAGGGGCTCACAACTTCTCCAGGCGGTCAGCCAATCAGTGTGCTGCGCCGCCAGGAGACTTTTGGAGACCCCAAAGTGAGCCGGAGCAGGGACCTGGTACAGTATGTTCCTGGGCCGCCAGGGGTTAAGGGACAATCCTGCTGCAAGTATATCATACCATTGAAGTTAAGCCCTTAACGAACAAGGGCGTAAATGTATGCCCTTGCATCATTAAGAGTGTTCAGAGGGGGGGGCGCACGGCGACCCCACTCTGAACTGCCGCAATCCCTGGTGCTATTTGCAGCCCGGGACCGCAACATTTAGCGAGCACGGTCCGATCGCCATGCCCGCTAATTAGCCAAAGTTGACAGCTTGCACGATTGCAGAGGAGCGATCCCAGCATCTGGTCCAGGCCGGGGTCTGTACCGTAATGGCATGGATCCCAGCTCGGCATTCTATTGCTCTCGGCTGCAGCAGCCGAGAGCAATAGAACATAGACCTCATTGATCGATGCAGTATATCTATACAGCATAGAACTCAATGAGAGATCAGAGTAGTAAGAGCCAAAAAAATAATAAAATAAAATAATAAAAAGTGATAAAAAGTGATCAAAAGGTTGAATATGCACAAACAAGGGACCAATAGAAAATACAGATCATGTCGCAAAAAATGACACCTCAAAAAGCCCCATAGACCAAAGGATAAAAGCGCTGTAAGCATGGTAATAGAGCAATTTTAAAGAACATTTATTTATTTAAAAAGGTTTTAATTTTTTAAAAACCATCAAATAAAATAAAAGTTACACAAATTACATATCCTTGTAATTGTATTAATGTGATGAACATGTATAACAACAAGTCAGTTTTATCCTAGGGCAATCGGCGTAAACACAAAACCTCCCCAAATACAAAAAAATGTGTTTTTTCTTTTTCAATTTCACCCTACACATTGTAACGCCTGGAGTAGTGGATCCACTGGACCGGCACCAGCGATGGCACAAACCTCACCAGGGAGCGGAGTCTAAGGGGCCGCTGGTTTTCACCAGAGCCCGCCGCAAGGCGGGATGGACTTGCTGCGGCAGGCGACCCCCAGGTCGCTACCCCTGGCTTGGTTGCTGGTGTCGGCAGGCGAGGCGTGGCAGGAGATGGCACAGGCAATGGTCTGCAGGTGAGAGCGCACGTGACAGGCTGGACACGGGAACAGGTGGAGTGACAGGGAAACAGGAACCAGGAACAGGGACTTGGGACCAGGTAACGGACAGGACTCAGGAACAGGGACTTGGGACCAGGTAACGGACAGGACTCAGGAACAGGGACTTGGGACCAGGTAACGGACAGGACACAGGAACAACAGGGAGCTGGGCCAAACGCTATGGGAAGCATGTAGAGGCTCCAACACAGGGGACAGGGCATGCTGGGATTTATAGGGGAGTGATTGGTGCAACTACCAATTAGGAGCGCACTGCCCCTTTAAATCTGAGACAGCCGGCGCGCGCGCGCCCTAGGCGGCGGGGACGCGCGCGCCGGCCGGCACAGCGAGAGACAGGAGCGTGGAGAGGTGAGGCGCCCCCCGGGGCCGAACGTGTAGCAGCGCCGGGTCCCTGCACCGGGACCCCGGCAGCTGCATGGGGCAGGAAGCGGTCGCGGCGGCGGCCCGGAACGCGGGACGCCGCCGCGGCCGTGACACACATTTAATTTTTTTTCTGGTTTCACTGCATTGATTGTGCAAAAATAAAGCCTTTCATTGCAAAGTACATTTATTGTTCCAAAAAATATGGGCTCATGTGGTTCTCTAGGTGAAAAAATGCAAGCGCTATGGCACTTGCACAAGGAGGAAAAGAGGAAAGCACAAAAATGGATATTGGCCCGATCCTTAAGGGGTTAATGGACAAGTATCCGCAGGAGATTTTGCTGCAAATTCATGTGTCTAGCCTTAAAGTGACTCTGTACCCTCAATCTGACCCCCCAAACCACTTGTACCTTCAGATAGCTGCTTTTAATCCAAGATCTGTCCTGGGGTCCGTTCGGCAGGTGATGCAGTTATTGTCCTAAAAAACAACTTTTAAACTGGCAGCCCTGCATCAAACAGCCGAGGCCTACAATATCTGTGCTTTAACTTTGCACCACCCCTCCTCCCCCCCTCTTCATCATTAGGAATGCCCCTAGAACATATTCTCCTGTCTGAACATTGCACAGGTGCCTTAACGATCCAGCCCATGTGCCGTGCTGACACTGGTGAGGAATAGGAGACAATCTGCCTGGGGCGGGGAGGAGGGACAGAGAGGTTGTGCCAGCCTAATGCATACACAATCTAGGCCACAGCCGTTGGGCACAGGGCTGCCAGATTAAAAGTTGTTTTTTTAGGACAATAACTGCATCACCTGCCGAACGAAACCCAGGACAGATCTTGGATTAAAAGCAGCTATCTCAAGGTACAAGCACTTTTGGGGGTCAGATTGTGGGTACAGAGAGAATATATATATATATATATATATATATTTATTTTATTTTATTTTTTTTACTTAGCTTCACTATTCCCTCTATAAAATATGATGTTATTTGCTGTAAATTGGGCTGCAGTGTCTTAACCACTTTGCATATTTCCACTTCTATTGTTGGAAATTATTGTGTAATGACTTGTTTGTTTGTTACAACTGCTGACAGAAACTCTTTGCTTTATGCCAATGTCTTTTCATCCAAATATCCTCAGATCTCCTGCTCCTGATCACAGTGTTTTCAGGTTTTTAGAATTGTATCTAATTATAATAAAGTTCAAATACTTCTTTATTAAATGGAGTCTAAAATGAAAATAAATTTTAAAAAATGTGACTACCTACAGTATGACCTCTTTAATAAGACTCCCAAAGGAGTTTATGCTACATGACTCTACTGGGCTGCAACAGTGTTTTTCCACGTGGTTTAAAAATAGAATGCTAAAGCAGATAAGTTAGGTTAAAGGTATCTATACACCTTGAATAATTGTCTCACCATTTGTGCACTTGACCCAATCCTCTTACACCTTACCCAATCTCCCTACCTTGTCACGCTATTACTAACCACTGGTATCTCCTTTTCATACTTGTTTAAACATAAAACATTACAATCAATCATATAAAAAATCATAAAGTTTTTGTCTATCTCAAACTGTGGGATCCGAACTGACGTTCGGATCCCAAACACGAACGTAAAAAAATTATCTCGACCGACTTGTGTTCGCCAAACATTCACAAACAAATAACGGGTGTACAATAGAAGCGTACACTTAGGTCTATGCACATGCATACAGATTATCAGGTGCAAAGCGTAAATTGCACAGTTGAGTACATTGCATGTTTGCATGTTCGAAAATTATCGTTATAACCATTCCGCTCATCAAACAAATTGTTTGTGATTGGAGAACATAAACAATAAGCATTATGTTTTTATAGACATATAAAGAATTACAAATATGTTCGCTTATCACTAATCTCAAATTTCCCTGTCATCACACTTCTCACCCAACCAACTTTTCAGCCAACTTCAATCTGGTTTTTACCCCTTCCACTGTATTGAAACTGTCTTAACTAGAGATGAGCGAACCTGGAGCATGCTCAAGTCCATCCGAACCCGAACTTTCGGCATTTGATTAGCGGTGGCTGCTGAAGTTGGATAAAGCCCTAAGGCTATGTGGAAAACATGGATATAGTCATTGGCTGTATACATGTTTTTCAGACAACCTTAGAGCTTTATCCAAATTCAGCAGCCACCTCTAATCAAATGCCGATCGTTCAGGTTCGGATCGACTCGAACCCGAACCCGGTTCGCTTATCTCTAGTCTTAACCAAACTGCACAAATCTGTTCCCGTGACCATTAAGGCTCAGGAAATGTTTACACAACATGAAACACCGTCCGTTCTGTGACACGGCCGGGCCACAGAACGGCCGGTGTTAGTGAAGATCATCCCGGCCGGTACTGCAGTACAGGCCGGATGATCTTCATTTGTGCTAAATTGGGATACGGCGCATCCATGTGCACCCGCATCCCAATTCACCATTGAACACAGTGAATAGTGCAGCCATGTCAGTTTTTTATGCGCTTGCTAGCACTTTGGGGGAGATTTATCAAACTGTTGTAAAGTAGAATTTTCTTAGTTGCCCCTAGCAGCCAATCAGATTCCACCTTTCATTCCTCACAGACTCTCTGAAAAATGAAAGGTGGAATCTGATTGGTTGCTAGGGGCAACTAAGACAATTCTACTTTACACCAGTTTAATAAATCTCCCCCACGTACATACACTTCTGCTGGGATCCCATAAACTGCAGTACGATGTAAGTTTCCTATTAATCACGGCCGTTTTTGCAAAACGTTGTGTAAACACGGCCTCACAATGTAAATTCTAAATTCACCTCCTTCTGTGTGTTTTTGGAGATAAAAGGTGAGTACACCACCAAGATTTCCTTATATAACAGAAATAGTTCCTAAATGCTATTTTTTTTGTTAGATTCAGATTTATTTTTTTATATTATTTTCACTAGATATGATTCAATTTTCTAAAAAATCTCCTTAAAGTCCTTACTTCCCTACACTGTATAGGATTTACAGTGAATCATTTTCTTTTTTTTTTTAAATTTGGAGCTGAACCTAGTGACTCGATTTTAGCTCTGACTGTTGTCTCACACAGAATGACATCACACATCACCAGAATAAATGATAAAAATAAGCCCAACTTGTCACATGTGCTGACATTTAAGGTAGTGTAGCACAAAAATACTGTGGCTGACAAGGAGTATAATGAGGATTGTGTTGCATCTTGCAGCAGTAATTGAAGTAGAAATTAGACAACTTGGCCACATTTTGTGACCAATTCTTCCATTTAAGTAAACTGCCTAGGAACATATTACACACTTTACTTTGTCCTCCTGCTGTGTAAGCGCTCTCTTACATTGAAGCAGATAGCCTTTTTCCTATACTTTCTTACCACTCTAGACTCTAATGTCTACTAAGAACAAATACACCCCAAGAGTACAACACATCCAAGAAGCCAAAAAGAGTGATTATGCTATATATTACGAATGCACAGTTTTATATTTTGTAGCTATTTGCCTCAGTTAGAGATAAATAGACTTCAGTTCAGTTTAGTCTAGTTTGCAAACCACCAGGTCGTCAGTTCGATTTGACCTGAATCAGTCCTGCTCGAACCAGGCTTTACAGTCTGGCTCCCAGGGGTATTAAGTTGAGATGCAAAGCATCTCCACTTCACCTCCAGGGGCCAGACTGATCTCTGCTCACACTGCTCCAGTAAGAAAGGGGGCTAAGTGGATCCCATCCTCGCTAGTGCAGGTGCAGTGAGCTTTCTATTGGGGTGGGGATGATTATTCGTACCCTCCTGTGCTCACGTCTTCTTCTGTACAGAATCTGCTGCTCATACAAACACAAACAGTGTGAAACATCATTGTGCACTCTTTATTCTGTTATAATGTATCCTAATTACAGCAATTAACCATACTAGGGAATTTTAAAGTGAACTTTTTTCACTTTGACATTTTAACTGAATTAATAAAAGTTACATTTTATGCCACTGGGGAAAGTAGGTATATTAACTAGGTTATCCCTAGTAAAGATTTCAGCACAGTAGATGGAGCACAGTCTGGCCCTTGGAGGTTAAGTGGGGATGCTATGCATCCTTACTTAACACTCTGGGGAACAAACTGTACACCAGCTGCTCCTCTGAGTGCACTGTGCCTGTCCCAAAAAGAAAGGGGTTAAGTCACCCATTTACCCCTTGGGTGCCAAATTTTTCCTCAACGATCTTGCCCAAATACGAGTTCGACACAAAGATTGGACTGATTCACTTATCTCTAGTTTCAATATGTCTTGTGATAAAGTTGTGTCTATAGTGATGTCATTGACCTTAGGACATTCTGTGAATTTTTTATATCATCATAGCCATAGCCATAAGGTTCAGCAGACCAAATTAGATCTACTAGTGACTATGTTTGGTCTCTTTTCTAACAGTACATGTTTTATTCAAAAAATATTAAAAGTACACTGGCAGAATAAATACCTGATGTAGTCACAGTAGACAGTGTTTGATTTATTGAAGCCTATAACTACACAATGGGCACATCTCGTTATACATCAAAATATCATTTTAACAGTATCATGTTGTACTCCCATGGTGTAAAGCTAAGGCATGACATGAACAGACTCTTAGGACCTTATTAGGCTTTGTTCACACGTTTTTTTTTTCAGTTCCGCTTAAAATGAAGTCCGTTATGTTAAGTCTAAAATAACGGACGTCATTTAGCAGCCTGGCCTCCCCTTAGTGCAATGACGGCTGTTGGTACATTATACTAGTTTGGGATTACTAATTGGAATTTGGATGCAGCTTAATTAAAAAGTCCATTGAATTTAATAGTAAAAAACGGGGAAAGAACGGTGACAAAAAAAACGGTGTGTGAACTACTAAAAAAAAAACGTGTTTGCCAAAGACTTCCAAAAATAATGATCATGTTCATTATTTTGATGTCCTCGGTAAAAACGTCCGTATTCAATAGCTTGTGCGCATTGGACGTCCGCCGTTCCATTGACTTCAATGCATTGCCATAGCAGTCAGTGAAATCACAGCATTAACGGATGTTATTTAAAATTTCAAAACCGGACGTTTTTTTCTATTTTTGACGTTGTGTGAACATAGCCTTACACTAAATTTAAGAGATAATCTTTCCGTGTGTATGCAGGCAACAATTAAACCACTACCGAAAATTTGTTTGTATGTCGTTGATCGCGTCTTTTGAGCTGTCCATAAAATCATCGTTACTCGTTCGCTAATCGTTCGTAAATCTTTCAGTGTATGTACACATTCATTATTACGATCATTCGTCTACTATCAGAATTGCAATCATACAGTAACTAACGACTATCCTTCCATGTAATATGGTGAACGATTTCAGGTCGTTCTCAAAAGCGCTCATTTGCAATTTTTATCGATAATGTCAGAAAACGGAAAAAAAAGAGTTTAGTCTTATAGAACCCTCACAGTATTCTTATCAAGATTATAATTTTACAACAAAATTTTAGTTTTATTAAAAACTACCCACAGCTACTAAGAAATTTCAATAAAACTTTTCCAATTGTGTTGATGTGCTTCTAACTATCCTTACACTGGATTAAAAAAAAAAAAAATCTGACATTTCAGTCTGTAACTTTTAAATGGTGTAGTAAAAGTATTTGGATTTATGGTATTATTGGCACTAGTAGGTAGTTTATGCCTGCAATTGGTTTTATTTGCCTCCGTGCTAGTCTGTGATTTTATGGCCTCATTATCTGATGTAAGGTAAGTCAGTAATAGCTGTAGGATTCATGACTTCAAGGCTTTGCATACCTGACACACCCCCAAAATTTATAATAGCTAATAATAGTCATGTATCCTAAGCTAAAGCTGTCAGGACATAATGAGACATTAAATCACGAAGAGCATATTGATTCTGTAAAATAGTTTCTCTTTAAAATGTAATTAATTTTTAACAAATTAATAGGTTGAAGAATGAATTGTACACCGACAGCTCTTTCTGCTAATATCTGCCTAAATCTTCTTCCGAGTCCAATTGAAATCATATGACCCTAGGTGGCTCAAAGTGTGATATAATTAACCATTTCTACAAAGTGGTGTGAATGAGAATGATATAACCCTGAGAAATGGAAGTGTAAGTATAACTCCAAGAATGTCATAAACGTTCACACTGCCACACTGTGTAATTGAGATTAAAAAGCTGCAATTTTTCTTTGCTAATCTTTTGTTCCACTATTTAAGGTTTGCATGAAGATGGATGGCAATTAATAACTATCATTAACCTATCCACCATGAGAAGGATCATAATGGAATTATAGAAATTGAATAATACTTTTCAACATTTAGTCTCCTTTTAAGGCTTTGATACTTTACCAGTATAGGGTACTCTATGGGTGTTCTATAGTTTAAGTATAAATGACTGAAATTGTTGTTGTTTATTAGTGTGACCTTAAAGGGGTATTCCAAATAAAATAACGTGTCCCCTATCCACAGGACCTTAGTGTGACCTTAAAGGGGTATTCCAAATAAAATAACGTGTCCCTTATCCACAGGACCTTAGTGTGACCTTAAAGGGGTATTCCAAATAAAATAACGTGTCCCCTATCCACAGGATAGGGGACAATTAAGAGATTGTGGGAGGTCCAACCACCATACCATACCACCATATCTATTTTCTACATTGGCAGTTTGGCAAACAGCGGCCATAGAAAATGGAGACATGATTCTGAGGACACCTTAATGTGGTGACATGGTACACTCTGATCAAATTGTTTGCTAAGATCCTCATTTTTAATGTCTATAGAGCAGGTTATTATCATGTGTACGCCAAGGGGAGTATGTACAGTAAGCACTTGCACCTGTAGGTTGCTGTTGCACTTTTTGTTTTTTTTGTCTGTACTTTAACCACATGCGGCGTGCAATCTACAGTTGAACATAGGCATAGAGGGCTGCCTATGATCAATCAAAGGCAGGTAGATGGCACTCCAATAAAGTGAATAGGTGCAAGTTTATTTGCCCGTGTACATACAGCGACGTTTCGACTCAAACCTGAGACTTGAAAAAGACTCAGGTTTGAGTCGAAACGTCGCTGTACGTACACGGGTGAATAAACTTGCACCTATTTACTTTATTGAAGTGCCGTCTACCTGCCTTTTATTGTCTATCCTGTGGAGTCGGGGGTCGACTACCAAGGACGTGCACCCACCGACTGGAAGCCAATTGACTTTGAGTCAGCACAGTGCCGTTCAACCATTGCCTTTTTCCCATAATTATATACATATATATATATATATATATATATATATAGAGAGAGAGAGAGAGAGAGAGAGAGAGAGAGAAAGAAAGCAAACAAGAATATATCTCCATCATATGTGGCAGGCACTGTGATGCATCTATGAAAAATGCCTATAGCTCTTTAATTTAGAATAGGCATTGAACATGAGGCTTGAGCCAACTTGAGTTAGGTGACATAGTTTTCTTTAATGCTTTTTTTTTCTCATTTATAATAGGGAAGTAATTTAAAAAAAAAACCACTGCCTTGCCAAAACTTTGCAAGAAAAAAGAACAACAGTTCCACGCTGAGTGATAATTTTCTATTCTAAATATGACAGATTTGTACTTGTTTACATAATATATTAGCACATATATTCCCTCCGGTAAATTGCTTAAAAGTCAACCACGTATGATCAAGATTAAAACTCAACTTTCCATGCAAGCTTCTTTCTTTATTTTAACAACTGTCATAACAAGAGTGCAATGGGCTTAATCACCTTCAATTACTGTCACCGTTTTTAGTCTGTAATACTAGTGTGCACCAAATAATTTGATTTCTTTTGTAAGACCAGTTTTTCTGACATAACCCATTTATTTAAATTATTTATTTTTACACATTTACATTACAAAGTCTCTCGTAGGTTAAATCGGTTTCTTTTTGTCAATAACACACAGTTCTCTTGAGCTAAAAACAATTAAAATTACATTTTTAATTTGGAGAAAGAATTTTGAGCAGAATGTCTTCTTCAATATTACATTTACTTGGTCATGGCAGGATGTATTGTAATTGAAAATTCAAGAGCGATCATGCAAGCCCAATATAAATGTGTCAAGGAAACATATGTAGGTTTGTGCCAGTATTGGAATTTCTGTTAGGAACGTTGTTTTGGATCTGTAGATTGCTAAAAAACTCTTTATATCGATTATTTAGAAACATTGGACTATGTTAGCATAGGAATTGCCTGGAAAACATGGAAACAGTCATAGCCAACTTCTTCAGCCACTGGTAATAAAATGCAGAGGGTCTGGTCTGGACAGACCTGGGTATGCTTGAGGTTCGCCCATCCCTAGGGCTACGTCCTACTTCTTCAGCTACTGGTAATCAAATTCAGAGAGTCTGGTCTAGACAAACCTGGGTACTCTCAAGGTTCTCTCATCCTTAGGGCTGCATCCAACTTCTTCAGCCACTGGTAATCAAATGCTGAGCATCTGGTCTGGACAAATCTGAGCACACTCAAGGTTAGCTCATCAATAGGGCTGCATCCAACTTCTTTGGCCACTGGTAATCAAATGCAGAGAGTCTGGTGTGGACAAATCTGAGCTTGCTCGAGATTCGCTCATCCTTAGGACTGCATCCAACTTCAACCACCAGCAATCAAATGCAGGGCGCTTTGGTTCAGACAAAACCGATTGTGCTCAAGGTTAACTCATCTTTAGGCATAATGTATGAACAGTGCCCATTATATATTCCTTTCTGTTCTGTGTCAATCATCTCTAAGAGAGGAAAATAGCTGATTGACAAAAGCTGAACCCTCCAATGGCAGTGGGTTTGGCCTACAGTTTATGGCCTCATTCACACACAGTAAATTTTTAAGCACTGTGATTTAAGTCTGTTAGCTCAGTCCGTGATCCGTAAAAAAAAAAATGTCCATGATTTCATCCGTTTTGCAATCTGTGACAGTTTTTTCCATGGAACTGTTAAAATTGTACAGAGCTCGTTATAATAAAGTTAATATCACATCGCTGACATCACTTTTCACTGTGTTTCCATTAACTTCTAAGGGGGACCTGTGATCAGAGTCTGCACTAGGACATGTCCTATATTTTCACGGCACAGATCACAAATCTGGGAAAAAAACACGGATCATGTGACTAGCCAAATAGAAATCAATGGGCCCTAAAATTGTCTGTGATCACGGACAACTTGGCAGGATGAGTGAATAAGGCCTAAGGTGTATTAGAACTCTCCATCGACAGATGATGTCTCTAAAGATAGGGGTCAGGTGTGATGCCTGCTTCTTTGTTCTCACAGGAATAAGCCAGTGACAGTGCACTCTATTGACAGTTACCCTGCCCCATAAGAAACAAATAAATGTTCCGAACGACAAGGCACTTTGAGTCAAGGAGGACACATTTGAATCAAGCCTTCTCTCAAGTTTTTAGAAAAAAAAAATGTTACATATCATTTCTCCCAGGGGTTATCAAGCATTAAAGAAACATGGTCATTTCTTCAGACATGACTCTTTTCCACTGTTCAGGTGTGGTTTGCAATTAAGCTCCATTCCCTTCAATGAAACTGAGTTACAAAACCCCACCCACACTGAAAACAAGATTCATGCTGTTTCTGGAAGAAAGTGGCCATGTTTTTCTAACACTGGATAACCCCTTTAAATTCGGTACAAATTTATCCATGCTACATAATATAAACCTCTTTGTATTGCATCCCAAAGCTTGTATTTATACCATATGTTCCTGTTTCTAACTTGTTCCTTAGAGACTTTTATAAAACAGCTGCAAAAATCAGAAGGTCTTAAAAAAAAAAAAAAAAAAAGCACATATGACTACAGCCAAAGGTCCAGGCATATAGCAAAGGTTCAGAAGGACCAGTTCCACATGGACCCTATTGTTTTATGCACTTTATAAAACATCAGTAAACTGACAGATTAAAACGACATCATAGAATATAAATGACTAATTTCAGTAAGGAAAATAAACAATGTATTATATTGTTATACAGCTTTATTAAATTATAATACTGCTGGCAACATGTAGGACTTAAATGCATGATTTGTCTTATTTTTATAGCTTTACCTGTCTGCAGTGACTTACAGCAGGAGGTCAGTTCCCATACTGTGAAAGTAATTAGAAACAAATATTATACATGTTTCAGTAGACACTCATCACATCATATACACTGGTTTCTTTATGCATGCATATTTCATTTCTGTTTGTAGGCATTATAGGTGATACTATTACCATTATTACTACCTGCTCCCATAATATGTACAATTCATCTACTTTCATATAATTCCTAATTTCAAGCAATTATTATTGCCTGTACATGTGACTGCATTAGTCAAAATCTTAGTCAAAATCATTTGTGCTAGTATGATGAATATGTCATGAGCCAGACCGCGCAGCCAACTTCTGCTGGAGCACACTGACGGCATACCTGGTAACCAGCCCGGCAGGTTGCTAGGGATGCACCGGTGGCATCCATGACTACTGTTTGCCGCGGTCGGGGCTTCACAGTCCCTGGCCGATCGGCTCGCCTGATTGCTATATGTATGAGCTGACAGTATGTTATCTGGAGCTGGAGTCTCAGCCCTAATCACAACCTGGGGTTGGGACTCCAGGCTCCATAAGTATCCTCCCTTGTCTGCCCTTCCTTGCCTGCGATAGTGTCAGGAGCCGAGCCGCACGCTCAGCCCCTGCCTCTGGCGATGGCGTCCCTGGTTACGGGCAGGGCCGGTTGCTGAGGGCGCGCCGATGGCGTCCTAAGCAGCCAGTCTGCTGTTTATGCACTGCAACGCTTTTTTTACCTTAGTCCGTTACTGGTTTTGTTGCGTTCTTTGTTTGTGTCTTCTGTCATCCGGTCCATGTTTTTCAGTTTTCCCTGCACCTTCCTTGCTGTGGCTAACTCACTGATTGTTTCTGTCTGTGTTCTGATTGACAGCTGACCTGGCCAGTTAGCTGTCAGCACCTAGGTAGCTATCCACTATATATCCAGCCCTAGGCCTCAGTCCACTGCCTGTGAAAGAGCCTAGTAACCCTAGTGTATCTTGAGCTAGCATTCCTCTGACCTGTTTATCCTGTTTTCCTGACCTCTGGCTTTTGGACTTCGACTAATCTTTTGGACTCTGATTTTGTACTGTAGTTGCCCACTTGTTGCCGACTTAGCTTTCCTGACTATTCTCCTTTGAGTTGTTTGTCTTGTCTTGTCCTGTGTCTCACTTGCGACAGTGTAAGGAACGTCGACAAGTTGTCCGCAGTGTCCCTATTAACTGTCTGAGGCAAGCAGGTAGGGATAACTGGGGTGGGTGCGAGTTGCAGGATTGCACTTGTCTTTTGACCCTACCTGACAGAGCCTCAATTGTCAGAGTAACTAAGCTAGTGTTTGTATCCTGATTGTATTCCCTGGTTTCCCAATTTCTGGCTTGTCTTTGTGACTTCTTCTCACTCCGATTTTGTACTATACCGACCGTTTGTTATTGACCCTGCGACTATTGTGTTTTGTCTGTATTGTCTGCATTATTTGTTACACTCTTTTCAGGTTAGGGACCATCGCAGAGTTATCCGCTGCCGCCTAGGGCAGCTGTGGTAAGTAGGCAGGGACAGTGAGGCGGGTACCAGCGCAAAGGTCTCACCTGTCTTGTGTCCTTCTGTCCTATAACCTGACAGAATATAGCCCCCTGGTCTTGCAACTACAATGAGTGAAGTCATGTAGAGATGGGCAAACCTTGAGCACGCTCTGGTTCATCCGAATCCGAGTGTGCAGCATTTGATTACTGGTGACTGAAGAAGTTGAATGCAGCTCTTAGGAGTCCTAGAAAACATGGATACAGCCTATGGCCTATGGCTGTGTCCATGTTTTCCAGGCTGCCTTAGGGCTGCATCCAACTTCTTCAGCCACCGGTGATCAAATGCCGCAGTCTTGGATTTGGACGAACACTCAAGTCCTGAAACATATTCATTATGAAGCCACCATAAAGACATTTTGTAGGATTGGAGTAAATACAAAGCTAATACGGTATATAACATGTACATGCTACTCCAGAATAAAAAACATGCTTTAGCTATTATAATTTAACTATATATCATTGTACAGAAGCAGACCTAAAGAAGAAAAAGACCTAAAGAAGTCTACTGTACTGTGATATCACAATTAATGATGAGCAAACGTCCCAATGTTCGGTTCGGATCCCAAACGTGAACGTTAAAAAAAAAAGATTGTGATTCGTTTGTGTTCACAAACAAATAACAAACTAACATTATAAGCGTACGTTTCGGTCTAGAGTTACACACATGCGTACAGATTATCAGGTGCAAAGCGTAAAATACATAATATCGGAGCAATTACGAGGTGAGTAGCATTAGCGTATTTTTATTTGCATGTGCATATATACGCAATGACGTGCATACATGTATCACGCAATATGTGCGAGGAACGCTAGGCTGCAGCGTACAGTCATCTAAGCAAATCACGATATCTCAGCGAGCCTCCCCTTTTGGCCTCGGAGAACTTAAATGTATGGTGCAGATAATGGACAGGATGGACAATGATCTGCATCATGGTCCTTTGCAGAATCCAAACTTGCAATAAAAAAATATATATATATTGGTGAAAATTATTCACAACCTGCATTGGAAGTTTGAGGTGCGAAGAACTCCGGGCCAGGAGGTCTGATCTAAAGTATAAGAGCCCAGAGCGGCTCACTGAGATACGTGCAGAGATACTCCCTGCTGAATGGTACAAGAATCAGGAAAGACTGTGAGAAAATTCCCCTCAGCATTGCGTTTTTATAGCATGTACGTAACGTACGTAATGACGCTAATCCTACAGCTAATCACAGTAATGCCAGTAGTGAATATGACTACTATATTACCTGATGTGCCCTTCCTTCCCCACACGTTCATTGTCTCTTTCAAATTGATGTTGCGTACATCGCAAGATAAACGTTCGTGTGTTCGAAAATGTTGGAAAAGGATTGTTATAACTAGAGATTAGTGAACCTCGAGCATGCTCGAGTCCATCCGAACCCGAACTTTCGGCATTTGATTAACGGTGGCTGCTGAACTTGGATAAAGCCCTAAGGCTATGTGGAAATCATGGATATAGTCATTGGCTGTATCCATGTTTTCCAGACAACCTTAGAGCTTTATCCAACTTCAGCAGCCCCCGCTAATCAAATGCCGAACATTCGGGTTCGGATGGACTCGAACCCGAACCCGGTTCTCTCATCTCTAGTTATAACCATTCCGATGATCGAACAAATTGTTTGTGATTGGCGAACAATTAACGGCATGTTTGTACAAACATACGAACATGTCCGCTCCCCACTTATCACTATAAGTTGCATAAATTGTGAGAATAAATTGAGAATGCTCAGTCCTGCCTTACTTTTTCTGCGGATACCCTGTAATTAGGTTTTCTCACCTTATTAAGAGATGGCATTTGCTAGGCCCCCCAATAATACATATGTTATGGCATATCCTAGTGATGTGCCGTAATTTATTAAGGTAGGTAATAATGGAGTAAAGAGAATTGTCTGTTATATTGTATGCTGAAAATATTTATAATGGCAAATTCTAGTCACCAATAGCATTTTTTCTTGCATATGGGCATTTTAACATTTCCATAATATACATTTATTGCAGACTCCTGAGATCCTTAAAGTGTACCTGTCGTTATAACTTTTAAAATCTAAATCAATAGTAGATGTGAAATAAAGCAAGTTTGCAATATACATTCATTATTTTTTTTTTTGTTTTTATCATGCTATAAAACAAAGCTGAACTTACCAGAAATCCAGGTCCAATCTCCTGAAGGCAGATTTTCTGACTTGTGCCGGTTTAAAAAAAACGACTAAACACAGCAATTCCAGCTAGTACAGAGAGTCACGGCTCAATATATCCATCAATCACATGACTGCCTTCTCTCTGTGAGCGCTCAGATGGCCTGGGATACACAGGACTTCCTGTTTTCTGACTGCTTCCTGTTTTTTGAGAAAAAAAGAGTCAGAACACAGGAAGCGCCTTGTTCTCCATAATAACTAAAAAAGAAATTATAAATGTCAATTGCAAACTTGCTTTATATCACATCTACTGTTGATTTAGATTTTAAAAGTTATAACGACAGATACAATTTAACCCCTTGCCTCTTCAGCCTGTTTTGGCCTTAATGCTCAGGGACTATTTTTTAAATCTGACCTGTCTCTCTTGAAGTAGTGATAACTCTTCCATGCTTTTAATTATCGCAATTATTCTGAGAATGATTTTTCGTGACATATTCCTCTTTATGTTTGTGGTATACTTTGGTTGGTACATTCAGTAGTTTTTTGTAAAAAAAAAAAACACAACATTTGCGCAAAAACTCGAAAAATTTAAGTTTCTTTATATTCAAAATTCTCTTGTTCTGAGAAAAATAGTCATGCCACATAAACTAATTATTACTGCAACATCTACAACATGTCTGCTCTATGGTGACGTCATTTGGTGAACATCCTTTTACTTGTTAGGTTGTTAGAGAACTTCGATATTTTGCAGCGATTTTTCAAATTTTCTGAAAAATGTCAAATTAGGGACCAGTTCAGGTTTGAAGTGGATTTGTGGGGCCTGTATGTTAGTTACCCCCATAAATCCCTCCACTGTAAAAACTGCACCCCTCAAAGTATTCAAAGTAACATTTCATAAGTTTATTAACCCTGTCGTAGAAATTTAAGCAGGTTGGAGGAGAAATTTTAAATTTTCATTTTTTTTTTGCAGATATTCTATTTTAATCTATTTTTCCCTCTAACACGGCAAAAACTAACTGAGAAATGGAAGTCAATATTTATTCCACTTATTCCAATGTTTCCAGAAATCCCCCATATGTGGCCACAGTGCGTCATCTGACTTAACCACAGACCGCAGACAGGGGTGATTCTAGCCTCTCTGCTGCCCGAGGCGAACTATAGAATGACGCCCCCCCCCCCGTCAATCCGCCCACATTATAATCCACTACTGCCCCCCCCCACTGCTGTCCCCAATAAACATAATGTTTGGTCCCTTGCTGCACAGAGGATGTCAGGAGAGGAGGAGGCTGACTTTATAGGAGAGGTCCCAGCAGCACAGAGGATGTCAGGAGATGAGGGTGCTAATCCTATAGGAGAGGCCCCAGCAGCACAGAGGATGTCAGGAGAGGAGGGTGCTAATCCTATAGGAGAAGTCCCAGCAGCACAGAGGATGTCAGGAGAGGAGGGTGCTGATCTTTTAGGAGATGGTCCCCCTCTTCCCCCCTTATAGATGGTCCCCCTCTTCCCCCCTTATAGATGGTCCCCCTCTTCCCCCCCTTATAGATGGTCCCCTCTCCCTTATAGATGGTTCCCCTCTCCCCCCCTTATAGATGGTCCCCCTCTCCCCCCTCCCTTATAGATGGTCCCCCTCTCCCCCCTCCCTTATAGATGGTCCCCCTCTTTCCCCTCCCTTATAGATGGTCCCCCTCTTCCCCCCTTATAGATGGTCCCCCTCTTCCCCCCCCCTTATAGTTGGTCCCCCTCTTTCCCCCCCTTATAGATGGTCCCCCTCTCCCCCCCCCTTATAGATGGTCCCCCTCTTTCCCCCCCCTTCTAGATGGTCCCCCTCTTCCCTCTCTCCCCCTCCCTTATAGATGGTCCCCTTTCCCTTATAGATGGTCCCCCTCCCCCCCTTATACATGGTCCCCCTCCCCCCCCTCCCTTATAGATGCCCCCTTATAGATGGTCCCCCTCTTTCCCCCTCCCTTATAGATGGTCCCCCTCTCCCCCTTATACATGGTCCCCCTCTTCCCCCCCCTTATAGACGGTCCCCCTCCCGCCCCTCCCTTATAGATGGTCCCCCCCTTATAGATGGTCCCCCTCTTTCCCCCCTCCCTTATAGATGGCCCCCCCCTTATAGATGGTCCCCCTCTTTCCCCCCTCCCTTATAGATGGCCCCCCCTATAGATGGTCCCCCTCTTCCCTCTCCCCCTCCCTTATAGATGGTCCCCCCCCCTTATAGATCGTCCCCCTCTTTCTCCCCTCCCTTATAGATGGTCCCCCTCTTTCCCCCCTCCCTTATAGATGGCCCCCTTCCCCCCCCCCTACCTTATAGATGGTCCCCCTCTCCCCCCCCCCCTGCACAGCAGATAAAACAAAAACAAAAAACAGCACACAACTCACCTGCCCTCCGTTCCCCCATCGAGCCTCTCTGGTCTGGTCCCGGCTGATGTGCGGCTGCCCGGGGTGTCCCGTCCTGTCCCCGGCAGCGCGCGCATCACAGAGCTCCCCGTGCGCCTGTGCCTGTGACTTCCGGCGCACGGGGAGCTCTCTGATGCGCGCGCTGCCGGGGACAGGACGGGACACCCTGGGCAGCCACACATCAGCCGGGGGACTAAGGCTGCATTCCCACGTTCCGTGATCCTGACGGATCACGGACGTGGAATGCATGTACTGGAGCCCCCCCGCCCCCGGGAAGTATCTGTAATGAGATGCTGTGAGCGGGGGGGACTGTATTCATAAGCGCCGCGCTGTAGTATCAGCACCGCGCGGCTGATTTAGTACAGCGCGGCGCTTATGAATACAGTCTCCCCCGCTCACAGCATCTCATTACAGATACTGCCCGGGGGCGGGGGGGCTCCAGTACATGGTACAGTCAGGGCCGTTTTAATACATTGGTGGGCCCAGTGCACAGCCCTCAAGAGTGGGCCCCCCCTTACCTTTCTGCACATTGTATAATGTACTGAATTTGCCCCCACACTGTATCAAGAGCCCCAGTACATACAGTAGTTACCTTATAACACTATTTCCACCATTCAGTGATTACATATTACATAAAAACTGCACTAAACAAAACAGAAAGATATCACCATTGATACCATTACATAATACCGCCATACCATGACCCCTATCAGTACAAGCCTATAACAGAGTGAAGTTACATCCAGTGACTCACCGGAGGCGTCTTCTCCGATCAGAGTCTGTCACCTTTTCTTTTTCTCTCCATCCAGCGTGGGCCACCTTGAAGTCTTCTCCTGGCTGTGAATCTTCTCTCCAGAATCTGCCAGACAAATATTTTAGGCTCCAACACATACAGTAGTTAGGTCCCTTGTACCCCTATACAGTAGTTACACCCCTCTGTACTCCTACATAGTTACACGCCTCTGTG
The DNA here is from genome assembly GCF_027789765.1 of Dendropsophus ebraccatus. Taxonomy (NCBI): domain Eukaryota; kingdom Metazoa; phylum Chordata; class Amphibia; order Anura; family Hylidae; genus Dendropsophus; species Dendropsophus ebraccatus. Next base: position 31,727,823 of record NC_091459.1, read on the forward strand.
CCTCCATAGTTTTAAGGTGTCCCTGTAGTATATAGACCCTCATGTGCTCCTCCAGTTATATACAGCCCTCCTGTGCGCTCCCCCATTAGTATATAGCCCCCCTGTGCACTCTCCCCAGTAGTATATAGCCCCCTGTGCTCACCCACAATAGTATATAGCCCCCCTGTGCTCTCCCCCAATAGTATATAGCCCCCCTATGCTCTCCCACAATAGTATATAGCCCCCCTGTGCTCTCCCACAATAGTATATAGCCCCCCTGTGCTCTCCCACAATAGTATATAGCCCCCTGTGCTCTCCCCCAATAGTATATAGCCCCCCTGTGCTCTCCCACAATAGTATATAGCCCCCCTGTGCTCTCCCCCAATAGTATATAGCCCCCCTGTGCTCCCCCTCAATAGTATATAGCCCCCCTGTGCTCTCCATAATATATAGCCCCCTGTGCTCTCCCCCATAGTATATAGACCCCTGTGCTCCCCAATAGTATATAGCTCCCCTGTGCTCCCCAATAGTATATAGCCCCTGTGCTCCCCAATAGTATATAGCTAACCTGTGCTCCCCAATAGTATATAACCCCCTGTGCTCCCCCATAGTATATAGCCCCCTGTGCTCCCCCATAGTATATAGCCCCCTGTGCTCCCCAGTAGTATATAGCCCCCTGTGCTCCCCATAGTATATAGCTCCCCTGTGCTCCCCCATAGTATATAGCTCCCCTGTGCTCCCCCATAGTATATAGCCCCCTGTGCTCCCCAAAGTATATAGCTCCCCTGTGCTCCCCCATAGTATATAGCTCCCCTGTGCTCCCCAATAGTATATAGCCCCCTGTGCTTCCCAATAGTATATAGCCCCCTGTGCTCCCCAATAGTATATAGCTCCCCTGTGCTCCCCCATAGTGTATAGCCCCCTGTGCTCCCCCATAGTATATAGCTCCCCTGTGCTCCCCCATAGTATATAGCCCCCTGTGCTCCCCCATAGTATATAGCCCCCTGTGCTCCCCAATAGTATATAGCCCCCGTTCTCCCCCATAGTGTATAGCCCCCTGTGCTCCCCCATAGTATATAGCTCCCCTGTGCTCCCCCATAGTATATAGCCCCCTGTGCTCCCCCATAGTATATAGCCCCCTGTGCTCCCCCATAGTATATAGCCCCCTGTGCTCCCCCAAAGTATATAGCTCCCCTGTGCTCCCCCATAGTATATAGCTCCCCTGTGCTCCCCAATAGTATATAGCCCCCTGTGCTTCCCAATAGTATATAGCTCCCCTGTGCTCCCCAATAGTATATAGCTCCCCTGTGCTCCCCCATAGTGTATAGCCCCCTGTGCTCCCCCATAGTATATAGCTCCCCTGTGCTCCCCCATAGTATATAGCCCCCGTTCTCCCCCATAGTATATAGCCCCCTGTGCTCCCCAATAGTATATAGCCCCCGTTCTCCCCCATAGTATATAGCCCCCTGTGCTCCCCAATAGTATATAGCCCCCGTTCTCCCCCATAGTATATAGCCCCCTGTGCTCCCCAATAGTATATAGCCCCCGTTCTCCCCCATAGTATATAGCCCCCCTGTGCTCCCCAATAGTATATAGCCCCCTGTGCTTCCCAATAGTATATAGCTCCCCTGTGCTCCCCAATAGTATATAGCTCCCCTGTGCTCCCCCATAGTGTATAGCCCCCTGTGCTCCCCCATAGTATATAGCTCCCCTGTGCTCCCCCATAGTATATAGCCCCCTGTGCTCCCCCATAGTATATAGCCCCCTGTGCTCCCCAATAGTATATAGCCCCCGTTCTCCCCCATAGTATATAGCCCCCTGTGCTCCCCAATAGTATATAGCCCCCGTTCTCCCCCATAGTATATAGCCCCCTGTGCTCCCCAATAGTATATAGCCCCCGTTCTCCCCCATAGTATATAGTCCCCCTGTGCTCCCTGATAGTATATAGCTCCCCCATAGTATATAGCTCCCCTGTGCTTCCCCATAGTATATAGCCCCCCTGTGCTCCCCAATAGTATATAGCCCCCGTTCTCCCCCATAGTATATAGCCCCCCTGTGCTCCCCAATAGTATATAGCCCCCGTTCTCCCCCATAGTATATAGCCCCCTGTGCCCCCCCATAGTATATAGCTCCCCCTGCTATATAACATTGAAAAAAACAAACACTTTTACTCACCTAGGTCCACGCGTTCCTCTTCTCTTCCCTCCTGTGGCCGCACTTCCTGCAGTCACAAGAGGCTGCACTCCCCTCACCCTCGCGCCGACGCTCTAGAGACGTCGGGCGCTAGAGGGAGAGCGCGGCCTCTTGTGACCGCAGGAAGTGCGGCCACAAGAGTGACTGACAGGGAGGGAGCCAATGGCTCTCTCTCTGTCAGTGTCGCTGCTGCTGCAGCGCTGAAGCGCCGCAGCAGCAGCGGACGGGGGCAGCGGCGGACGGGGGGGCCCTGCAGGGGGCGCCATGGAGGGGTAGGTAGATTACCCATCCATGGCGCTCCCCCATGACAGGCTGGTGGCCGGAGCCCTGTGCGACCGCATTGGTCGCACATAGCAACGGCCGGCCTGCTCGGGGGGGCCCCTTTAACCAGTGGGCCCGGTGCACGTGCACCATGTGCCCTCTGGTTAAAGCGGCCCTGGGTACAGTCAGTGGCGGATTATAATGTGGGCGGCCGCCCGAACCGCTCATATTATAATCTGCCACTGAATGCCGCCCCCATGAAGATAGCTGGTGGCGCCGCCTGAGGCAGACGATTCAGGTCGCCTCATCATTGCGGCGCCCCTGACCGCAGACATGACAGAGGCCTGGTGAATTTTGGGGCCTTTTTTTTATTTCTGTTTTTTTTTGCCACTATACCATGTCACAGAGGCCTTGGGGTGCCAAAATATTTGTGCAAGACAAGTTGACGTTTCCATCTGTACCATTCGTGGGGACATGTGACACCCTGATCATTTTTTATAAAAAATGTTATGAAGTGATACGAATAAAAAAACCAATTTGGCAGCTGTTTTTTTATGAAATTTTTGGACGCAGTTTACTATACGTCACATATGACACGTTATCGTTATTCGTCTGGTCAGTACAATTACAGTGACATCCATTTTATATAGCTTTTGTTACAGTTTATGGCATTTATACTATAAATACTGTTTATGTCTTACATATTGTAAGAGCAGTAATATTTTAATTTTTTCGCCAATGGAGTTATGTGACGACTTTTTTTTTTTGCGGCATAAGCTGACTTTTTTAGCGATACACCTTTTGGGTACATGTGACGTTTCGATAGCTTTTATCTATATTTTTAGGGGGTGGGATTAACAAAAAAATGTAATTTTGGTTAGTTTTTTATTTATTTTATTATTATTTATTATTATTTTTATTTATTTATAAAGGGGGGAAATGTGTATATTTATTTATTTTATTTATATTTATTTAATTTATTTATTTATTTTATTTATTTATCTATGTGTGTAATTGTATGTGTGTGTTAAACTTTCACTTTACAGGCACATCTATAATACATTACAGTACATGATCAGTGCTGTAATGCATTATAGAATGAATGAGCTGTCAGAACAGCTGACAGCTCATTCATATGATCAGGTCCCTGCCTTAGTGCAGGGGTCTGATCGTCTTATACCATAGCAGCCCAGACGCATAAAGAAGCACCTGGGTTGCTATGGTAACCCCCCCTCACAATAGCTCACGCTGCTCCAGGGGGGTTGGAGGGAGCGGATCTCCCTCCGGCTGCCCCATGGACCGCTGCGCCTATGGGGTTAACTTCCGGTGGTGGGGGGGGGGGGAGCGTCACGTGACAATACCCCCCTTTGGACTCCCCTTCTTTCTCATCTGTAATAAACTTTTCAACAGAATACGGTCCAGGATGTTACACTCAGGTTCCCAGGATCTCTCTTCAGGACCAAAGCCCTTGCAGTCCACCAAAAAGAAGTGTCTTCCTCCAACAGTGTTCATTGCCAGGATATCCTTAATGGTACAGATGTCTCGAAGACTGCTTGCGGAGGAGAAGAAGCGGACTTACTAGAAAAAATGATTTTAGAAGGGAGACATTGAAGGGGGTTGGGATCCGCATGGTGGGAGGCAGACGTACTTTATAGGCGTTCGGATTGATGTGCTTCAGCACCATGAATGGCCCAAGGAACCGTGGCCCCAACTTGTCATTTGGAATCTTGCACATACTTGGCAGAATACCAAACTTTGTCACCAAGAGCGAAGATTATGGCATGTCTATTTTTCTTGTCTGCCTGGGCCTTCATCTTACCAGTTGCATGTATTAGGGATTGACGCCTCTGTTCCCAAATGGACTTTGTCCACAGCTGGTACCTCAGAGGATATACTTGGAGGTAGTGGTGGAAGAGGGTGTTGACCATAGACAATGAAGGTGGTTATAGGAGAACACTGCCCAGAGAAGCAGACTGGACCAGTTGTCCTGGCAGGCCGAAACAAAATGACGAACATAGTTTCCTAGAACCTGGTTGATTCTATTGAATTGCCTGTTGGTCTCAATGTGATAGGCTGAAGAAAAGTCCAACTTGACCCGAAGCTGGGAACAGAGAGCACGCCAAATCCTGGAAACAAACAGGTCCCCTTTCCGTAACAATATGTTGAGGTAGGCCATACAAGCGGAACATATGTGGGAAGAAGAGGCTAGCCAGAAGAAAAGCAGAGGGTAAACCAGGGAGAGGGAGTAAGATCGGTAACAAAGTCCATGGTTATATGTGTCCACAAGTGGTCTGGAATGGGCAAATGTTGAAGTAGCCCAGCTGGTCTCAGACGGGAGGTATTGTTTTGGGCACAGGTAGTCCTTCACATCCTTGGCAAGACTCGGCCAGCAGTAGTGACGGGAGATCAGCTGCCTGGTTTTAAGGGCTCCTGGATGCTTGGAGATCAGGGAAAAAATGACCCCACTTCAGAACTCTCCTACAAAGTGCAGGGCGTACATAGATCTTGCTAGGAGGAATGTTTTGCAGCATAGTGACAGCCACAGGGACCAGGTGCTCAGGTGGAATGATGTGACGAGATGCGTCTTGACATCAGATGCCCGTGAGAGGGCACTAGCTTTTATGTTTTTATCTGCCGGATAGAAAAGAATGACAAAGTTGAACCTAGAGAAAAAGAGCAGCCACCTAGCTTGTCTGGGATTGAGGTGCTGGGCTATCTGCAGGTACAGAAGGTTCTTGTTATCTGTACAGATGGTAACTGGATGATTGGCTCCTTCCAAGAGATGGCACCTTTCTTCCAAAGCCAACTTAATGGCTAAAACCTGTGAAAGGACAGGTGCAGAGGCAAAAGCGGCTTTAAGCCTGAGGAAAGCTTGCTCAGCTTCAGGTGGCCATCGCTTAGGGTCCGCGTTCTTCTTGCTCAGAGCCACAATTGGCACAACCAAGGTGGAGAAGTGGGGAATAAACCGCCAATAATAGTTCCTGAATCTCAGGAACCGTTATATGGCTCGAAGTCCAACAGGGTATGGCCACTGAAGTACTGTGAACAGCTTCACTGGATCCATCCAGTGCAGCAGTTTACACTAGGCCACAAAAGGTAAGACTCTGCACAAACTCTTAGTCAATTCTTGTAGTAACAGGGACATCTGTTGAAGCTCAAAGAGCCTAAGAAAGGTTTAGTTGAGCCACTGTTTTAGTGTATGGAGCTCCTCAGCTACACATCTACTCCCATGCAAGTACAAGCCACTTCCCTGTCTTTAAATTTTAATGCTTTTAAAAATTGCTAATACAAAAACTAATTTCACTAAAACAAAGTGATATTGTCATACTAAACATGTACCAGACTGGGCTGAACTATACTGTATGTGGGATTTCTTAGGTGATTAATTGCACCAAATAATTGTACTCCTGTCCATGCAAAGATGCTTGTCAAGTTATATTTGTCAACACTGTACTACCACTGGAAGATTAAAAAAAATGTAACTAACTTTTGCATTGGAAAACAAACAATACATACATCATTAATACATTTAACAACTCATGTTTTTATTTTACACACATCATATTACATCAATACATTACAAGATGCATAATATAATTAAGAAAAAAAAATCAAACTATGATAATTTGATGTATAAGGCCTTATTACTTTCATATACATAAAAAGGGGGGAATACTCCTTTTATTAACTATAAATTGTTTTCACAGCCATTGTTTAATACACTGTGTGAACAACGGACATTGTTTGAATTGATTTCGATGGAACACATTGTTTTATGGCTAGAACGGCCGTTGTTTTAATCGACAACAATGGCCTTTCTTGTCATAAACAATACATAGTGTGAACATAGCCTTAAAATATCCTCACAGATATATTGTATTTAAAATCTGAACCCGATATGCTTTATTCTTCTTATGTGAGGCCTGGTCAACTTCTCCAGTGTACTGTATGCCTATGTTCACACATCAAAAAAGAAAAAAGGCATCCGCTTTTTCTATTTAAAAAGACGTCCATTATTGCTACGTTTAATTGACTTCAATGCAATAGATTGAAGACAATAGAATGACGGACGTCAAATGCACACAGTGTACAAAATGACGGACGTTACCCACAAGGACGTCAAAATAACGATCATGACAATTATTTCGGGTCATCTTTTGCAAACAGTGGACATTGTTTTAGTTGTTCATACACAGTTTTTCTTTTTTCAATTCAATTGACTTTTCAATTAAAGACACATGCAAAGGGCAATTAGTCCACCTAAACTAGAATAATGTACCAACAGCCGTAATTGCTGTGACGGGCAGCCAAAAACAGCTGTTAGTTTAAAATGATGGCAATTATTTGCCATTAAATGACGGCTATCCGTTCAATTTCAGCTGTGTGTGAACATAGCCTTTCTATGTTGTCAATCCACTCCTAGTTTTGGTTGCAAAATACTGAGCAAAACTACTGTGTGGGAACATAGCCTTAAAGTGTCAAAATCTAAATCAAATTTGCAATTTACATTCATTATTTATTTATTTATTTTTTGTTATCATGCTTTAGAACAAAACTATACTTTCTTATATGCAGGCGCATTCTCCTGAAGGCAGCTTTCTGATCTTGTGCTGCAAAAGAGACTAAACACATGAAGTTTGGCCTGTACAGAGATTCACATCAATCCAATGACTGCCTTCTCTGTGAGCATGCAGAAATGGAAGGGGGGGGGGGAACAAACAAAAGAAAATAGGCTGTTGTCCCCAAGGCTCCCTGACACGTGGCAGACGGATCTTCTTTCCCCTGGCGGTCCGGGAGGCGCTACGACCTGTGCCCGAAGCCTGTCCAGTGCCCGCTGCTCACGGGGACTGGTGAGGAGCAGACTTCGCCGCTCGAGCTCGCACGGTGACGCGGGAGAGACCGGACGAGGAAGTGAGGCGCCGCCATCTTGCGTCCTACAACGCACGCCTTCACTGCAGGACGGATCGGTTGGTGTGCCCCCTCCTGCTACCACAGGTATTTCCTCCGACGCATTGGAGCTTTATAAGGGTCCTAACCCTCCTATCCCTCATCATTCCATCACCTCACCAGGGCCACTGCCTAAAGACTTTCCTATCTTAAAGGGGCCAGCAGCGTATCTCCCAGTATATGATGGCTGCCAATACTAAATCTCAGAAAGGGGACAAGGTGAAGAGGGGAGGGCAGACAATGGCATCTAAATCATCTGAGCCTAACACCCTCTCTGCCTCACATAGAGATGCTGATTGGCACCATACTGATTCTGACTCTGAGACTTCTGTTGGGGGATCCAAGTCCCAAGGAGGGATGCGTGACATTCTATCTCAACTTCCCACTAAGCAGGACTTTAAATCCCTGATTTCTGAGGTAAAGGAGACCTGTAAGGCAGAAATTGCTGAGGTCCGGAAGGATTTGCAGCATATATCCCTGAGAGTTGATACCCTTGAAAACGACCATGATTCTACCAGGGACTATATCGGTGCCTTATGCGCTACCATTTCTACTCAGGCCCTTGCCCTTGATGACATGCAGCGCCATATTGAGGATCTCGATAACAGGGGCAGGCGCAACAACATTCGCATACGGGGTCTCCCTGAGGCGACTCAGGATACTGATCTGATGGACACTCTAGAAGGCCTGTTCAATACCATGCTGGGTGAACTGCCCACTCACAAAATAAAATTTGATAGGGCGCACAGAGCTCTAAGGCCAAAATCTACAAATGGGTCTCCTAGAGACGTCATACGTTGCCTGCATGACTACACCATCAAGGAGGCAATAATGGCGAAGGCGCGCTCCCTCCGCAACTTGGACTTTGATGGTGCTTCACTACAAATCTATCCTGACCTCTCGTGGATAATGCTGCAAAAGCACCGCCTTCTTCGCCCCCTCCTGGCAAATCTACGGGATTATGATGCCTCATATTGTTGGAACTTCCCTTTTGCCTTATCTGCTCGCAGAGACGGTAGAACTGTGGTGCTCCGTAACCTGGTGGATCTCTCAAGGTTTTGTGATCTCCTTGAAATTCCTGTCCCTAAGATCTCGGATTGGACTGTTGCGCCCCACCTCCATCTCCTCCACCGGTGTGGCAGTCTGCTCGTCAGAAGAGGAGACGTCCACGCTCTGGAGATTCTAGGCCTGACCCGGAGACGGAGCTAAATGGCGCCCCCTGAGGCCTCTGCATTGGCCGGACATACGTCCTGCAGTCCCCTGCTGGTCTTCTCACTCCGCTGTTTTTTGTTGTTTTTTTTTTTCATTTCCCCTGGCTTATTATATAGTTATAGAGTTTCTTCATAGCTGGGTGGCCTAGTTCCACACTTGAAGTTGTATATCACTATGTCTCTCTTGCTGGTGATTCCTACCCCCCCCCCCCTTGTGGGGATACTGTTGCTCAACCGGTTGTATTTTATTTTATATTTCACTTTGAGTTTTATTTGTTCCTCCTGTTCTTCCCCCTTTCCTGGTTCCATGTACCCAGGACCTGAGCCGAGTGCTTCGAACCCTCTAGGGTTTCTGTTTTGTTCGTCTTGTGTATTTGTTGTCCTTGTCGGTCTTTCCCTCCCCTGTTGTTTCCTTCCCTTTTTCTCTAGGGTCCCTGCCAAGAAGTATGCGCTACAGTGTATGGTAAAGATTTGATTTGCCGGTCGTACGGTATCCTATGTGTGGGTAAGCTGCTACATTCTTTTGGCTGTTTCATCGTACTATCCCTATGGCTAAGTGTGTGACACTAAATGTGAAAGGCCTTTATTCTAACATAAAACGTAGGCTGGCCTTGAGGGAAATACAACATGCGAGAGCTGATGTAGCGTTCCTTCAGGAAACTCACTTTGATAGGGATGCTACATTTGCTTTTGCTAAGCATACCTTTCCCACTGTCATAGCTGCTTCTAGTGGTTCTAAACGAGCTGGCGTAGCGATTCTCTTTTCCCGCTCATTTCCCATTCAAATTTCCTCCTCTTTCTCAGACCCGGGAGGTAGCTTTGTCATTGTAGAAGGACAATTGCATGGGAAGCCCCTTGTATTTTGCAATGTTTATGCTCCCAACAAATGCCAAATCCCCTTTCTCCGTAGGGTGCTCAATAGACTTGCAAAGTACCCTCCAGCTCCCAGGTTGCTAGGAGGTGATTTTAACTCGTCCTTTTCGAAGAAATTAGATAGACACTCGATTAAGGGGCCGTCCAGTGCCTGCTGACCAGGCAAAACTCTCTGCTGAATTCCGTAAGCTCATTCGCAGACACCATTTGTTTGATCTCTGGCGTATTGATCACCCTACGGAGAGGGAATATACATTTTACATCCGCACCGCGTGCACTCTAGAATAGACTACTTCTTTGGCAATATTCCTACTGTACGCCTTCTTGAATGTGCTTCTATTGACAAGATTTCGTGGTCGGATCACGAGCCGGTGTCGGTGTGCCTTAAAAGCCTGAAGTCTCCCACCCGTCAATGTCACTGGCGCCTAAACGAGAGCTTATTGAAATACCCGCTTTCCCGTGATTCGATCAAATCGTGCCTTGCCTCATACTTTCTAGAAAATAGTGGGACGGTCACTTCCGAATCAATCCTGTGGGAAGCCCATAAGGCTGTCATCAGGGGACATTGCAAAGCCCTCAGTTCACGACGGAAGAAAGACTCCCAACTACCAATGTGCAATGCTAAACACAATGTTCAGACTCTGGAACACACCCTTGCCCAATCCCCCTCCCTTCGGACGTTGAGGAGACTTGTTGCAGCGAGAGCCCGCTTAAAAGAATTGTCTCTCTCTAAGGTTGAAAAGCTACTTGTATATTCTAAACAGAGATTCTATGAGAAGGGCAACAAAGCGCATACGCTATTGGCGAAAATGCTCAATGATAGGGCGTTGGCTCAATCTCCTCAGGTCCTTAGGGATTCTAGTGGGCGACTCCGCTATAACCCTGCTAATATTTCTTCTCTTTTTCTACAATATTATACTGATCTTTATTCTTTACCTTCTACCCTACCCTCTGACCCAGACGCTCGCTCTCAGCGCATCATGGAGTTCCTGTCTGATTGCAATCTGCCGACCTTGTCTGCTGATGCCTTAGAGGCTTTAAATGCGCCTATCACGGAAGAGGAGCTCTTGGAAGTACTGAAGTCTCTCCCATCAGGTCGAGCACCTGGGCCAGATGGCTTCACATACCTCTATTACAAAAACCTTTTCCTCTGATTTATCCCCTAGGCTTCTTTCACTCTTTAACTCTTTTATGCAAGGCTCAGCTATTCCCACATCTCTATCCCACTCATACATTACACTTATCCCCAAGCCTGGAAAGGATCCTTTAGAATGTGCTAACTATAGGCCCATTTCCCTTTTAAATTCAGACTTTAAAATCTTTACTAAAATACTTGTTACCCGTTTAGGTTATTGGCTGTCTTCACTTATCAATGCTGATCAGGTGGGTTTTGTGCCTGGACGACGGGGTGGGGATAACACTCGACATGCCATTGAAATCATTGATGCAGTCAATCAGCAGTCAGAGAGGGCTCTGATACTTAGTTTAGATGCTGAAAAAGCATTTGACCGCCTAGGGTGGCCATTCATGTTTGAGACCCTCCGTTGTTGTGGTTTTCGGGGACCCTTTCTGGCTGCGGTTGAGGCCTTGTATGCACGACCTACTGCTGCCATTAAATTCCCGCTCATGATGTCTGGGACCTTTCCGATTCGGAATGGCACCCGCCAGGGCTGTCCGCTCTCTCCCCTCTTCTTCGTTCTTTGCATCGAACCCCTGGCGGCGGCCGTTCGGAATTGCCCAGACATTCGTGGAGTATCAGTTCGAGGCAAGGAGTCCAAAATCATGCTCTTTGCGGATGATGTCCTCCTCACCCTGTCGTCTCCCCATACGACCTTGCCGGCGCTTAGGGATTTACTTTCCCGGTTTGGGGTACTTTCTGGCTATAAAGTAAATACCTCTAAATCCGAAATCATGCCCCTTAACCTACCTAGCTCTACAGTAGCACACCTCCAATCTGTTTTCCGGTTTAAATGGTCTGAGTCTTCCATTAAATATTTGGGAATTCATCTTACGCCTACGTACTCTTCTTTGTATGCGGCTAACTATCCTGCTCTTTTTAAAGAACTTAGGACGTTATTGTCCAAATGGAATTCTCATTTCATTTCCCTCCTGGGTAGAGTGGCTTCGGTCAAGATGACAGTTCTTCCGAAGTTGCTTTACTTCTTTGAAACCCTGCCAGTACGTATACCCCTATCCGAGATAAAAATGTTGCAACAGGACATTTTTTAATTCATTTGGGCTACTAAGAGACACCGTATCCCAGCCTCGGTTATGATGAGTAGTAAGACTCAAGGAGGTCTCGCAGTTCCTAACATCCTACATTATTACTGGGCAACTCACTTACGGCAAATCACTGCATGGTCTAAATACCTAGCCTATAAGAAATGGGCTGAGATCGAAAAAATATGGTTAGCCCCTTTCCATCCCAACTCCTTTCTTTGGCATCCCTCTCCGCCTTCCTTTTCCCATCTAAACCTGCTAGGCCCCATTAACTTTACCTTACACATATGGTCTACATGCTCCTTCAAATTCAGACTCCTGTCCCCGGCGTCCCCTTTACACTCTTTTCTTCTTTTTCCTGCTTTCCAGCCTAGCTTACAATCTCACACGGTTAGGCTATGGGGTACTAAAAAGCTGTTCCAGTTCGCTGACATTGTAGACCCACTCATACGCACCCTTCTCCCCTTCAATAAGCTTGTGGATAGATTTGAGCTACCGTCTTCGGAGCAGTATACCTATTTACAGATCCGTCATTTTATGATGTGTCGCCTGGGGTCCCTCACAGTTTCGAGACCATCTGCCTTTGAACAACTGGTGAGATGTGGCACTTCTACATCGGGATTGATATCAGATATCTATCGAATCCTTAATTCACCAGCTGATGGCTCCCAGGCTAGACATCGCTACATGGACAAATGGGAAGCAGTGTTGGGTAGACAACTCCCACCTGAATGTTGGACTGTGATATGGGAAAGGGCGGCAAAATCCTCCATTTGCACTACATATATAGAGTCCCATTACAAGCTATTAATGTTATGGTACTATATACCTGAGCTCCTCCATAAGCTAAATAATGCTATCCCTTCACTTTGTTGGAGATGCACGGGCGATGTGGGTTCACTCCTCCATATATTCTGGGACTGCCCCCTTATTCGTCCGTTTTGGGTAGAGGTCTGTAGATGGCTTCGGCAGTCCTGGGAACTACTATTGATAGAGACCCGGGAATTTGTTTGTTGAATCTGTTCCCTAAAACTCTCCGGAAAAAAACAGACCAAATTACTACTCACCATTCTAACAGCGGCCAAATCCTTAATTGCTCGTACTTGGAAGCAGACGTCCCCTCCTTCCAGGCTTTGTCTGTTTACCAGAATTCGGGAGTTACGCTCCCTAGAAAAGCTTACTGCTTCTCTCAATAATACCATCGATAAGTTTGAATCCATATGGATTCCATGGGACTCTTTTGATATAGCTTCTTACTCCTCTGGCAGTAGACCCTAGTATCCCCCTTTCCCCCCCCCACCCTCCCTTCCTTCTTTCCCGGCCTCTGCCCTCTCTGTGTTTAGTCCTGTCTTGGTCTATATATATTATCTGTCTTTCCTGTGTTCCATTATTGGGGTGTAGTACTGTTTTGATACCATGCTGGGGTCATGGGTGGAGGATACTCCTCCTCTGCTGGCAACTGCTGCATTGTTACCCTGTATGGTATCTACTTATGTCAGTACATTGTGCCATTATATCTATGTAAGAGCTGGTTCTTGCCAATGTTGCATCTTTATGCCCTTGCCTGACATGTTTCATACTGCCAATACCCCTTCTTTCTTTTACTTTACATATTATTATGTACATGTTTTTTTTTTCTCTTGGTTGTCTTTGTTAAAAATATGAAAAATCTTTTCAATAAAAATTACAGTTATAAAAAAAAAAAAAAAACCTTGTCCTTACTGCCTTACTGAGTTCATATTCTCATGTACTCCGTAACAAAATACAGCTGACTATTACCATCTCTCATAACTATAGTAATCATTGTGCAAATAACATCCGTTATTTTAAAACAGAAGACCTTATTTGGGCAATGACAGGCATTATTCTGAAAGACTGACGTCATTTTAACTTAGTGTGAACCTAGCCTTAGACCTTATTCCCACAATATGTGCACAGTCCATAAACATGGACGGTGTGCTACAGAACGGAGTTTGTGACAGTACAGTAGCATCAACATTTAAACAGTTCTGGAGCTCCCGGCATCATAATGATACAGTGTGTCAGTACAATGACATGAACATTTAAACAGTTATGGAGCTCCCGGCATTATAATGATATAGTGTGTCAGTACAATGGCGTGAACATTTAAACTGTTCTGGAGCTCCCGGCATCATAATGATACAGTGTGTTAGTTACAGAGCTCCTTCCGATACCATATGACAACGCTTTCAAACCTGCATGTTCTAAAAAAAAATATGACTGGTAAGGATAAGGGAAATATTATTGTTGTTTTGAACCATGTCTGTGAACTTGACTGTGATCCAAGTTTCCAGTAACTAAAAACTGAAGAAACTGCGGCACTCTATAGAATCCAGAGAAGATAAGTGATTTATGTCACTGTAACATTTCACTTGTTACATACACAATATGGCCGAATGGGGTTAACTAGGGATGAGCAAACTTTTGAAAAGTTGAACCTTGCTATAACGGCTAAATAATTGCAGCTACAATAGTGGGAGTCTGATAGGGTTTAGTTTCGTTTAGTTGCAGTTACTATTACAATGAAAAAAGTAGAAAAAAATCAAAGTGTAAAAATAGTGAAAAAAAAATTAGCCAAGGTGTAAGTGATTACACGGGACATAGGACACAAAGTTCCTTGGACCTAGTAGGGTGGAAAACAGACATTTGACAGTGGAACCAGCAGCAGTAATAGTACTGTATTGGACCCAGTGTGGTTGAGAACAGACAATTGACGGAGGAGGAGGAGGCAGTAGCACTTGATTGCACCCAGCCCAGTATGGTTGAAAAGAGAATATTGGAGGAGGCGGCACCACTTGATTGCACCCAGTCCAGAATGATTGAGAACAGACTATTTGAGAAGGAGGAGGAGGAGGCAGTACCTGATTGCACCTAGGTCAGTATGGTTGAGAACAGTCAATACAACACAGAGGAGGAGGATGTTCAGCCTTGAAGTGGTGGCCTGGGAATCCTCGTTGATGATGTTGTTCACCACACTTTCAAGAACATGGACGAGTGGGATGATGCCGTTGATCCCATAGTTCTGCCTGCTCACAAACAGTCGCGTCCTCAAAAGGTATCAACAATTGGCAGGACATGTTCGAAGAAACCTGTGCACTATAAGGGTTTATCACATGTGCCATACAAAGTGTATGACTCAGCCCTCCCTGCTGCACTGCAGAGACAATGTTCCTCCCTTTGTGGGGTACAACACTTTCCACCGTTAGTTGGCCTGGGGTCAGCTATTCATATATCTCCTTCTCCTCCCTGATGGTCCGGAGGAGCTCCTGCCCACTGTGGCTCCATTCACCCAGGCTCACAAAATGGAGGACAGCCTGAGAGCGCTTGGCCTGACATCGCTGGTAAGACACTGGGGCAGGTTGGACTGCAGTCAAAGCGGTGGATAGTTGCAAGCTGGTGGAGGCAGAACTTTTGCAGAACTGGCCCCCAAAGCACCGGGGAGGTGACAGTGGCAATAATGGGCTAACTTTCTGCTGGTCTTCTGGGGAAATGTTGACCCAATAGGCAGTAACAGACATTCCTTAATACAAACAATTTGAACTTAAATTTCACTTTTCAGTTTGATTCAGAAAGAATTTATTTTTTGGATGTTATGTTGTTTTTTCAGGGGAACAGAATACACAGCACCTTATATCGCAAACCCAGTGCAGGCAATGGCCTTCTACATGCGTCCAGTCACCATCCCCCCCACGTTGTTAACAACTTACCCATTGGGGAATTTATAAGGATCATTCGGAGTTGTTCTGATTGTTCCTTATATGACTCTGCCTGTAGGGATCTTACGCACCGCCTTAAATCAAGGGGTTATTCTATGTCTACCATCAATAGAGCCAGAGCTATAGCTGAGAAAAATACCAGATCTTTTCATCTGCAGGACAGGGCTACAAGAAACAAACACCAGCTTAGCCCTCCCCAAAATATGTCCTCTTTAGTATTCTCTACACCATTTCGCCCACAGTACAAAACCATCTGTAACATTGTTCGTAAATATTTACCCCTGTTATATCAGGATGCCACATGCGAAACCATTTTATCTACAGGGATTAAATGTGTAGCTCGGAGAGGGGTTACTTTGGGCAATGTACTTTCACCGAGTGTACTCCAGGAGAACAAGCGAGTCAGCCAAACGTGGTTACATATTTTAGGCTGTCACAAATGTGCTTTACCTAGGTGTCCTTTATGTCGCTTTATTACCAACCAATCTGTTTTTTGCTCTATTGCAACCGGCATTTCCTACCCGATTAAGTCCTTTCTTAACTGCAACTCTACCTTTGTGATTTATTTGGCTGAATGCAGGGAATGCCGATTGCAATATGTGGGTTCTACAAAACGCAAGCTTAAAACTAGATTTGCTGAACACCTTTCTGATGCGGTTTCTGTACGTACCCGCACATTCAGCAAACCTATGTCTGGTTTGTCTAAGCATTTTGCTGAAGTACATGGGGGCGTGTGCAATAGTCTTTCCATGTGTGTCATTGAGCAGGTCCGTCCACCTCTAAGAGGCGGGGATCTTGTTCACACACTGCGGAAACGGGAAGCATTTTGGATTTTGCATTTATGCACACGCATCCCCCAGGGTCTGAACTATAGAAATGACCTCTCTTTTATTTATTAGATCATTATTCCCATCTTTTCCTTGCTTTTGTTTCACGTAGTTTATCTTTGTTACATTTATACAATACATGTTAAATGCATAAATGTGTTTCTATCATTAGCATACACCTGTTGATACCATGTGATGTTTTTCTCCTCCCTCCTGGGGGGCGTATCTTTCTTCTAGCGTATTGGTCATGTCCTTGTATAAAAGCTTGTAATATTCACTACAAATTTGCAATGATTAAGGGACCACTGTCCTGAAACGCGTCGGAATGTTCTTTTTTTGTTATGTTTGGATTTTTATGAGGATTCCTAAAAAAAGACTTTCAATTTTATTTGGAGCTTCTTACTTATGTACTGCCCTTGCCCATAATTAAAGGACCAGACATCAGCACTGGGGTGCACGGTCTTGGACACCAAGAATCTCAATGAGTCGCCAACATTTTTCTTCAAAACTGCGCAATGATGGGACAGTGATGGGACTTTTTTTGGACTGTTTTTGTTTTTTTTTTACTTTTTTTGTTGCGGCTAAACGGGGTTCTTCTATTTTTTGAACCTTTATTGTAAAGATATGAACTGAGATTTTCCCTTAATAAATTCGATAAGCTTGAACACTATAGTTGCTTTCATGTGTTTCGGTTGATATTCACAGACAGCTGTCACATTACATTTTTGATTAGGCAGCACCCAGGTATATCTGAGGAGACTAATTTAAGGTCTCACCCTAACAGGGGTGACGGCACACATCTTGATATTCACAGAAAACCAGGATACAAGTCATTATAGCAGTAATATTACCTTGTATCCTGGTCTTTTCTGTACAAAAAGTACAATTTTGCGTTCCCGTTGTTATTTTTACCATATTCGTAATGAACTTTCTCAAAAATCAGTTCGGTGTCGAACCGAACTTTTTGCAAAGTTCATAACGAATCTGGTTTGTAACTGTTTGGTTCGCTCATCCCTAGTAGTAACCCCAAGCAGTTTACAGTTGATCACCATGATTTTGCCCTATCATGTCTCCTAGCAATAATGTTCTGGCTGCAAACAACCATAAAAAAGAAACCAGTCAACAGCCAGATACATAAAGAAATTAAAAATGGATGAAGCAAAAATGAAAAAAAAAAAGGACAACAAGGGTCACATATATTTTCTAGATCAATAATGTTTTGATGAAATGCATCTTATTGTCAATTCTGACCATGCTCCTATTCTATGTTACTGTTTCCCGGCCATGGTTAAAAAGAACCGGTCATGGTACACTGACGGAGAACTGTTCCTTAATTGAAAGAGGCTAGGTATGTGATGGATAAAACATTCAGCAAGTCGGAACCATTTAAAGCTTTTTGTACCATTACATTGGCTGTCAATAATCAAGCGGATTTAGTAGGCTTACTATTATGTTGCACAGAAATACAGTATAATATATAGCACAATAATGGTACTCATTTATGTAGAACCAACTATGAGGGTAGTTAGGCAGACAAAAATCAGACATTACAGAATTGTTCACAAACGATCCTACAAGAGAAGTGTGGGCCCTGATCACAAGAGCTTACAATCTATGAGTAATAGTTTTAAAACGAAGGGCAGAAAGTGCTTTATTTATACAATGGTCTGGCCATATTTTATAAATAGAAAAAAGGCACGTGAATCCACGGTGGGGGGAGATAAAAATGTATAAATCAAACCCCAGATCAGCCCCCCTAGTGGGCGATCACTAACCCTCCCCTCCCCGGGCGGCCATCACATCCAAGATGGCCGCCCCCATCCCTGCGAACAAACGATGTATAAAAATGAATAAATGATCAAAGCCCCATGCTCTCCGCCACCGGAGGTAGCGGAGAGCATGGGGCAGTGATCGGGGACCCCCCGTAGGGTCCCGGAGCAGGCAATCGGCGGTATATACTATATACCGCTGATCGCCTGTTCCCAGTGCAGAGAAGCACTTTTTATCCCCTGTCACCATAAATCATTGGTGACAGGGGATAAAAAGTGTCAGTGTGTCGCCCCCCAAGCCGCCCTCCACCCCCCCCCAGTCACCCCCGTCCCCCAGTCACCCCCCCTTCCCCATATACGTTACCTGATCCTGGAGCTCCTTCCTCTTCGGTGTCCTGGCTGGTTCTGATGTGCGCATGCGCTTCACAACTAGCCAGCTCTGAAAATTTAAAGTGACAGAGACTAATTTGGTCTCTGTCACTGAACTATGATTACTGTGATAGAAAATATCACAGTAATCATAGTAATACAGTGAAAATGAATGTATAAAGTACAAAAAGTGAAAAACATACAAAAAATAAAACACACACTTTTTATTATAGTAATAATTGCAGTTTACTCCCAAATTACCCCTAACCCCCCCAGATTACCCGTAACCGCCCCAGGTTGCCCGTAATCATGCCAGATTGCACGTAATCACCGCACGTTGCCCATAACCACCGCACGTTGCCCATAACCACCGCACATTGCCCATAACAACCGCACGTTGCCTCTAACCACCGCACATTGCCTCTAACCACCGCACGTTGCCCCTAACCACCGTACGTTGCCCCTAACCACCGTACGTTGCCCCTAACCATCGCACGTTGCCTCTAACCACCGTACGTTGCCCCTAACCACCGCACATTGCCTCTAACCACCGCACGTTGCCCATAACCACCGCACGTTGCCCATAACCTCAGCACATTGCCTATAACCACCGCACGTTGCCTGTAACCACCACATGTTGACCGTAACCACCCCGAATTGCCAGTGACCCCCTCCAGATGGTGCGTAATCAGCCCCGATTGCCCGTAACCCCCCAGATTGCACGTAACCACCACACGTTGCTTCTGACCACCGCACGTTGCCTCTGACCACCGAACGTTGCCTCTGACCACCGCACATTGCCTATAACCACCGCACATTGCCTCTAACCACCCCGCATTGCCAGTGACCCCTTCCAGATGGTGCGTAATCAGCCCCCATTGCCTGTAACCCCCCAGATTGCACGTAACCACCGCACGTTGCCTCTGACCACCGCACGTTGCCTCTGACCACCGCACGTTGCCTATAACCACTGCAGGTTGCCTCTAACCACCCCAAATTGCCAGTGACCCTCTCCAGATTGCCCATAACCAGATTGCCTGTAACGACCCCAAATTACAGGTACCCATCCCAGATTACCTATAAGCACTTCAGTTTATCCGTTACTACCCCACGTTGCCCGTAACCACCCCACGTTGCCTGTAACTACCCCACGTTGCCGGTAACCACCCCATGTTGCCTGTAACCACCCCAGATTGTCTGTAACCACTGCAGGTTGCCCATAACCACCCCTGGTTGCCCATAACCACACCAGGTTGCCCGTGACCACCCCAGCTTGCCCGTGACCACCCCAGGTTGCCCGTGACCACCCCACATTACCTGTAATCTAATTTTTTTTGTATTTTAGTAACTGCGCTATTCTAATAACTATTACTAGCTGCGGTTTTGCTCCAGCAAATTGGCGCTCCCTTCCTTCTGAGCCCTGCTGTGTGCCCATACAGTGGTTTATGCCCACATATGGGGTACCGTTTTACTGAGAAGAAGCTGCGTTACAGATTTTGGGGTACGTTTTCTCTCCTGTTCCTCGTGAAATTAAGAAATTTTTAACTAAACAAACATATTATTGGAAAAATTCGAGTTTTTCATTTTTACTGTCTTATTTTGAATACTTTCCTCTAATACCTGTGGGGTCAAACCACTCACTGCACCCCAAGATGAATTCTTTCAGGGGTGTAATTTCCTAAATGGGGTGACTTTTGGAGGGGTTTTATTCTGCTGACACTACAGGGGCTCTGCAAACGCACCTGGCACTCAGAAACTTCTTCGGAAAAATCTGCACTGAAAATGCTAATTGGCGCTCCTTCCATTCTGAGCCCGGCTGGGTGCCCATACAGTGGTTTATGCCCACATATGGGGTACCGTTCTACTCAGGAGAACCTACATTACAAATTTTGGGGTGCAGCTTCTCCCCTGTTCCTAATGAAATTGAGAAATTTCAAACTAAACGAACATATTATTGGAAAAATTCAAGTTTTTCATTTTTACTGTCTAATTTTAAATACTTTGCTCTAATACCTGTGGGGTCAAAATGGTCACCACACTCCAAGATGAATTCTTTGAGGGGTGTACTTTCCAAAATGGGGTGACTTTTGGGGGGTTTCTCTTTTGCGGACACTACAGGGGTGCTCCAAACGCACCTGGCTCTCAGAAACTTCTTCAGCAAAATCTGCATTGAAAAAGCTAATTGGCGCTCCTTTTCTTCTGAGCCCGGCTGTGTGCCCATACAGTGGTTTATGCCCACATATGGGGTACCGTTGTATTCAGGAGAACCTTCTTTACAAATTTTGGGATAGTTTTTTTCTCTTGTTCCTCGTAAAATTTAGAAATTTTTAACTAAACAAACATATTATTGGAAAAAATTTGTGTTTTTCATTTTTACTGTCTAATTTTGAATACTTTACTCTAATGCATGTGGGGTCAAAATGCTCATCCTACCCAAAGATGAATTCTTTGAGGGGTGTACTTTCGAAAATGGGGTGAATTTTGGGGGGATTCTATCCTGCGGACACTACAGGGGCTCTGCAAATGCACCTGGCGCTCAGAAACTTCTTCAACAAAATCTGCATTAAAAAAGCTAATTGGCGCTCCTTTCCTTCTGAGCCCGGCTGTGTGCCCATACAGTGGTTTACGCCCACATCTGGGGTACCGTTGTATTCAGGAGAACCTGCGTTACAAATTTTGGCATGCTTTTTTTCTCCTGTTCCTTTTGAAAATTAGAAACTTTAATCTAAACATATATATTATTTGAAAATTTAAATTTTCGATTTTTTTACGGCCTAATTATGAATACTTTCCTCCAGCCCCTGTAGGGTTAAAATGCACATTATACCCCTAGATTAATTCTTTAAGGTGTGTAGTTTCCAAAATGGGGTCACTTATGGGGGTTTCCAGTATACAAGCCTTCCAAATCCATTTAAAAAAAGAACTGGTCCCTAAAAAAAATCAGTTTTGGAAATTTTCACAAAATGTGATAATTTGCTAATAAATTTCTAAGCCCCATAACACCCTAAAAAAGTAAAATATGTTTCCCAAATTATGCCAGAATAAAGAGAACATATTGGTAATGTGAGTTAGTAACTAATTTATGTGCTATGACTTCCGTTTTTAGAAGCAGAGAATTTCAGAAGTTCATAAAATGCAAAATTTTCAAATTTTTCATATTTTGATGTTTTTCACAAAAAATACACAAAGTAGTGACCAAATTTTGCTACTAATATAAAGTGTCGTATGTGACGAAAAAACTATCTCAGAATCGCTAGCATACGTTAAAGCATCACTGAGCTATAAGCGCATAAAGTGAGACAGGTCAGATTTTGAAAAATGAGCCTGGTCATTAAGGCCAAAACAGGCTTTAGAGGCAAGGGGTTAAAGGACAACTTCGGCGGTAGGGAAAAAAATAAATAAATAAAACACTGACAGACACAGATACTATATTTACCATGGCGATTCAAAATTCCCACTAGCTGCGGTCCCTGTCAGCTTCATCCGTGTCTTTGGTTCTTCTGCACGTCCAGGTTCCTCTGGCATGAATGGGAGAGAAAAGGCTACTGGTGCATACGTACCGGCATGCTTTTCATTGGTTGGAGTGCTTTACATGGCTTCCAGCTTGCTTAGCCAATCAGAACTGAGCTGAGCTAAGCCAACCAAAGCTGAGCAAGCTGGAAGCCATGTGATGCGTTCCAGCCAATGAAAAGGCTGCTGATGCACACGTGCACCTGCAGCCTTTTCTCTCCCATTCATGCCAGAGGAAGAAGCTGAAGAGGAGGCCATACAGTGGATGTTGGGCGTAAATCTGATTGTTTAGGGTATCACAATCCAAAGAACTGGTACAGGACAGACAGAGTCATGGAAACATGAGTGAGGCAATCAGTAGCGGATTATAATAGGTCCATTTTGGGCAGTAGCCCGAGGGCCCTGAGCTCCTGATGGGCCATTGGCCACCCAAAAAGTCAGTGGTGCATTGTCTCCTGGCTACAGTTCTGCCATGATTTGCAAAAAATTGCTGTTTTTCTACTGCAATTTTGTACAAATCAGGGCATCATCTATCCTGTACTATGAACACCATGCTAGAGCTGCCATAGCTACAGTGGGGTTTGGGGGGGCCAGGCTTGGTGAACAGCTCGGGGTCTGTGGGAAAAATAATCTGCCCCTGGAGGCAATGTGTGTATATCCAAGTATGATAACAGTGACTGATCCACGATAGTGAATAGAGATGAGCGAATTGCCCGTCTAAAGAAAGCAAAGTGCTTCGTTTGATCAGCTATCAGTTTATCAACCTGCTTCCTTCCAACTCTGTTCCACTCAGTGCTGCTTGACCCCGGGTGTCGGAAAAAACTGGATCCATTCCAGCGAACTACCGGTTTCCCTGAAAATAAAACTCCCTCTGAAAATAAGACACCCCACCTACTGTACCCTCTAACCTAAAGTAAGCCCCCCCCCCAAAAGTAAGGCACCCCCTACTCTACACTAGGGCACCCCCCGAAAGCAAAGCATCTCAGTATAGGAAAAATGTAAAATAGTAATAACACTGTAAGCCTTTTTGTGCATTATTCCCATGCAATTGTATACAATACAGACAAGGGAGTGCTATGCTAGTACTAGTACATAGTAAACTTGACTCCAACACAGTACTGTATTATGCATTTAGGTACTCGCTGCAGACTAAGGAAATACCAATTGTATCCCTTTAATGACTGGTTCGTGAACTCCTAGTGGAATCCCACATAAATATCTGATGGCATGGCAGTGTTTTTTGTTAGCTAGTAACATATGACTCCATACAAAGGCACCTGAAGGTAAACGGTAAAAAGTGTCCAAGTGTTTTTTTTTTATTTATATTAATAATGCATTGTTACATTAAGACCGACCATAAACCTTGTTATTTAAGGGTTAAACTATGTATTGGTTTTCCTAGCTCCTGTTTTAATTTGCTCCTTTTTTTGGACAGCTCTGTAAAGGCAGCCTGGTTCACTGCTTCTCCATACTAATGAGACTCATCCATCTGCCTCTGTCATTGCAGGCCTCTCCTTTCTGCTGGAAGTCAGAGATGAACGCTCAGGACAGGTCCTTTCCAGGCTGCAGTACTTAATCATTCCTAAATACGCTAGATGGCCTAAGGCAGAAAAGGCAACAAGCATTTAACCCAGGTTTGCCAGCTAAAGCCTCTATACATTCAGCTTCACAATAAAAAAAAAAAAAAGGAGCCAAGCCCCGAGACTCTATTTAGCCAGATGTCTCTTGCTTCATGGGGAATACACAAGTACAAACCATTATTCCAACCCAAGCCAAGCTATTATTGTACTATTATTCCGTTTTAGTATTTGAATTGAAACCAATGATATTATACATTGTGTTATATTGTGTTTTATATAATACAGTTGTTTTTTGTCTATCCATCCCACATGCAATCCATCTTCTATTACTGTTGTCAGTGAAAGTCTTCAATAATAATACTAAATGTGTTGCCTATACAGTACTGAGACAACAAAAAGAAAAAAAAACATGAAAGTCTTAACTTGGGGAGCTGCATTATAAGCAACTCTCTAATATTAGGGGGCGTCATAGCAACATAATAGCTACTTGCAATAAAATAGGTCATTGTTAAAGTATATTTTTTCCTTTTTTTCCTTTTTATTGTTAAAATATATTTCATCTCGAAAAAGAGGAGATGAGATAAAAATTGACTGACTGTATTCTTTTCATCAGCGGAAATAACAAATTCTATTTGCGATGCATAGAACACATAGATAATTAGAAGAAAAAAAAAACAATGGTATATAAAGTATACTATTGTAGATTTGACTGGGATATAAGCAAACACCCCCAGCTGCTGGGGAGCGAGGTAAGAATGGTTTGGGGGGGGGGGGGTTCCCCTTCACATGGGGCCACACGGCAGCCAGGAGGTGGGGGGCTGGGGGGCTGTCTGGAGTTCTTTATGGGAATGCACAGCTGGGGGCTATTCTATATGGAAGGATGCACGGGAGAAGAGGGGGCTATTCTATATGGGGGGATGCACGGGGGGCTATTCTATATTGGGAGATGCACAGGGGGGGCTATTGTATATGGGGGGATGCACAGGGGGGCTTTTCTATATGGAGGGATGTATAGGGGGCTATTCTATATGTAGGGATGCTCGGAGGGGCTATTCTATATGGGGGTATGCACGGTGGGGCTATTCTATATGGGGGATGTATAGCAGGGGGGCTGTTTTATATGGGGGATGTACATGTAGAGAAGGGGGCTATTCTATATGGAGGGAGATACATGGGGGGGCTATTATATATGGAGGGATGTACAATGGAGGGCTATTCTATATGGGGGATGTACAGCATGGGGGGATATTCTACATAATGAGGTGTTCATGTACAGCAGGGAGGCTATTCTATATGGAGTGATGTACAATGGGGGGTATTTTATATGGGGGGGTGTACAACAGGGGGGCTATTCTACATGGAGAGATGTACATGTACAGCAGGGGGGCTATTCTATATGGAGAGATGTGCAGCGGGGGGCTATTCTATATGGAGGGATGTACAGCAGAGGGCTATTCTACATGGAGAGATGTACATTTACAGTGTGGGGGGGGGGGGCTATTCTGCATGGAGGGATGTATAGATGAGGATGTTGCTGGAGCAAGAAGCCTAAAATGTTTGTCTGGCAGATCCCGTGGAGATGGGTCATGGCAAGAGAAGCCTTCATAATGGACGGAGCCAGATGGAGAAGAAAAGGAAAAGTGGACGTCTCTTCATGCAGAGAAGACTAAGTCAAAACAGGAAGGGGCGGGGGGCAGAAGGTGCTGCTGTGGCTCGGCTCCACCTCTGTGACACTTCAGTTGGTAATGAAAAAAATTATTATAAAAGTTTACACTGGAATAAAGTGTATTGCACGGTTTTGGTGAGTGCCCTGAGCTTTTTATCTTTAATTTAATTGAATGTTGACTACCTAGTGGGGGGACCTGCCCATATCCCCGACCCACTTACCTGCCCACTAGACATCAAGGGAGGCATATTGCTGTATGGTATATTCATTGCTGGTATATAGGTAAATGTGCCTTATATACTGTACAATGCTGGGTATATAGTTATATGTGCAGTACAATCACAGCTGTAATATATTTGTGTGTGGTATACACACATATAGGTATGTCTGTTGTATATACACATATAGTTATGCCTGTGGTATATACACATATAGTTATGTCTGTGCCATGTATTTATGTGTGCAGTATATTTACTGCTAGTATAAACTCTATGTATATGTCCAGTACACAGGGGGGTGGGGGTGCCATTAAAATTTTCATCTAGTGGAAAAGCTAGAATCAGCCCTGGTCAGCAGTCGGATTAGGTCTGCTTAGCTGAACTGCAGTGATAAGACTCCACCCATTCTCTCTGTAAAGCTAGAGGCATCATGGGAAATGTAGGCAGCATTAGGAATCCATATCAGTAAGAATCATGATGGCTGAAAACCCATGCCTGTCACATCAGCTATAAATGGTCAACATAAGGCATATGTAAGAACTTATCTAATAATTGCATATGTTGGACTACATAAGCAAATAGTAAGGAATACTGGAATATGTCCTTAATATCTAAAGCATGCCAATTTTTAAAAAGAACAAAGTGATAAATACACTATAAACTCTCTTTATATAGATAGTAAAATAATGAATGATGGTTTAACATTGCAACAAACATTCATAACGGCTTGTTTCTGTATGTGGTTTGCCTTACACTTAGATGTCCTCGCCACCATCTCATGTGCAATTGTCAGCTTGTTGCTATTTAGATTCATGTTTGTTAAACTGTAAATCCCAGCACTGACATATTGTCACTCACACATTTCAGCTTTATTTTTTTTCCCAATGAAAGTGAATGTTTCGCAATAGCAATCTCAATTTAAGTTTAAAAACCTTGAAATAAAGATCTGGATGTGACACCTTGCATGAAATTGTAATGTTGAATATACAGCTGAGTAGATATTGAAGTCTTAGAACAAGTTTAAATAAGGATTTTCATGGTAAATTCAAAGAACAACAATATAGTTCTTATTTAAAGTGGTACTGTTATTAGCAGTAGCTTTTAATGGGTCCTTGGATAAGTTGCTGATTACACCAGGTCTCACTCCTGAGATTCCCTTCACTCTTGAGATACAGCCAGGGAGAGAGCACTCTATTCCTTGGCTGCCAGGGACATTTGACTTGTTTGCTCTCTAGACTCTAATAGAGCAAACGAGTCAGATAAGATTAACAGCCGGAAATTGACGCACGCTGCCGCACTCTCCCCCAGCTGATGTAATCAGCAATCTTGGTTCAGATTGTAGTGAATTTGCTGCAGTGGTGTTTGTGGATTTTGTAGAATTAAAGGGTTACTCCAGTGTTTTATTTTATTTATCTTTTTTCTTTTACAATCAAATCTACAGCTACAAACTACAACATTACAACCCCCAATATGACCATAATCTATTTATATTATACCCTCTGCACAGAACACCACAACCCTCAATATAACCTGACAAGTGGACAAGACTATAATACAATTCTTTTATTGGCTATACATAAAGCACTATTAACCCCCAACATAACCAAAAAGGCCCTGCTACATAGAACCCTACCGCATTACTGATATGTATGTATACAGGAAGGCGGGAAGAAGATCTAGGTTCAGAACAACCTGGCTGCCTTCATAAAAAAACAGCATCACATCTGTCCCTGAGGGACTTCTAGTATTACTGCTCTGATCTCTCAATGAGATCTATGCAGTATAGATATATTGGTTGTTAAGGGGTTAATACTGTGAACTATTTTACTTTTAAACAACTAGACAACCCCTTTTGTACAGTCAGTGCAGTTTCTCCACTAATCAACTAATCAGGTGATCACCGATTTCCTATGGAATCCTGGGAAATGTAGTTTTACATGCCACCCATATTGCTTGTCTTTACTCAAAAAAATTTGCAGGTAGGGATTAGAGAGGGATTTCAAAAGTTCGTTTTGACCGGACTTCCGGATTTTTTTTTACAAGTTCGGTTCGACCGAATTTCGGATTTCTTCGGATTTCATAGTTTAAAGCATCTATATGATACGGGGGTAGTGTATTTAGTTGAATTTAGGGCTCTACATGTCAGTAACGTCATTATCTTTTCAATATCTCAAAGTAATTTTTTTTTTTTTTTTTAGACTTCAATATTCACTATTACAGGGTCTATGCAGGAAATTCACCATTACAGGGTCTATGCAGGAAATTCACCATTACAGGGTCTATGCAGGAAAAAGGTTTTATTCTACACAAATGCACGAGGTATATTTGTGTCTTAGGATAACACGTATGTCATATACACTATCACAAGGATCCAACTATTGTACTTCAAATATCTGTAGAGCACTTTTTTTAGAGTTTTATTCTACACAAATGGACGAGGTATATTTGTGCCTCAGAAGAACACTTATGTCATATACACTCTCGCAAGGGTAAAGTACTTATATATCTCTATAGCACGTTTTTGTTCTGTGCATCCTTTGCTCTCCTGTGCCTAATCTATCTAGCTTTCGCCCTCTCTATTTTTCTCTCTCAATGCACAATGAGCGCAAATAGGATGGAGCAGTGGATAGTAGAACTCTTGCATGTATGTGCATATGCCTGGATTAAAGAGACCCTGAAATCTTGCAACATCGCAAGGTTTATACCTACATATGCAAGGTTTGTTAAATGTTTTTTTTTCAAGTGACAGGGTCATAGCAACATGGACACCACCATATATGTACATCATATGTACACAACCAGTAGCTCTTGTGTGTGTGGGCAGCATCAGGGGCAAGGTAAAATAGTGCACTCCCAGACCCATACTTCCAGGTTTGGCCTAGGTAGCTCCCCCCCCCCTTCCCCCTACAATCCAAAGCATAGGGGATATGATTGGTTGGGGTTTCAGTGGTCATGAGAACATGTCTCCTCAAATAAACAGTGGGGACAGTGCTTTATTATTTCTCTATGGGTCTTGTTATCCCTTATCCTATGAATAACTTTGGGACAGTGTGTGTTCTCATGTACTATATGGTTAGATTCAAAAATATGGAATTTGGCATTTTTGGGGGTCAAAAACACTACAACCAGATGTTAGCTGATGGTCAATGGGGAAAAGCGAAAAGCAATACCCATAGGAGATTTTTCTGCTATGGTGTTTTTTTTTTTTGTAGCAGAAAACGTAGAATCACATGATTAAGAATCACATGACATGGGAAAAAATCGCAGGGGATAAAACACCAGTTGTAACTTACACTAAAATGAGAAAATGGCTGAAAAAGTGCCAGAAATAACACCAAAAGGCAGGAAAATGTGCAACAATCCTAATCTTGGTTCACATTTGTAGTGAAGTTTGTATAATTAAAGGGGTACTCCAGCTATTTTTTTTTTCCTTTTAAATCAACTGGTGTCAGAAAGTTATAAAGATTTGCATTTCACTTTTATTTAAAAATCTCCGATCTTCCAGAACTTATCAGCTGCTGTATGGGTACGGGTACGTCCAGGGTTGCCTAAGGATTAAGGAGAATACACACAGGGGTAGAATGTTGGTGTTAGATTACTACAGGGGAGGGGGCATTTACCACAGTGGGATTGATACATGCAAATGGATCACCTACAGGAGATATTGCCTTTAAGGAATGGGGCAAGATTACCTTTAGGAGGGATTGCCTACAGAAAGGATACCAATTTACTGGGGGGGGGGGCTATCTACAGGGGGATGCTCAGAAGATACCTACTGTATGGGGCATACAGAGGCACCTAACTACTTTATAGGACATATTGAGGTCTCACTGCTATATATGGATGCACAGAGGGGGCCTAACTACTATAAGGAGGCATATAGGTGGCCTATATTATACAGGGACACAAAGAAGACCTGTGCTATATGGAAGCACAGAGGGGGTGTAATATGATATGGGGGTACAGACAGGGCTTCTCTACTATTTAGAGGCATATATTGAGCATAAATGCTTTTATAGGGGCACAGAGGGGCACTGATTATGTGCGAAACAATACACATTGACAGTTTGTGTATAGATTTGCGACATTGGAGCAAGGAATCTAAAATGTTTATCCGGCAGATCCTTTGGAAACAAGCCATGGCACAAGAAGTTTTCATGATGGCCGGGCCAGAAGAAAACGAAAAAAGAAGAACTCTGAATAGCAAAAACGTCACCAGCAGAGAAGATGCCCCCTGTAAGTCATTGAATGTAACTGCACTATAAGCATGTGGCGTCACTTAGTCAATGAGGAGTGGCCCAAGTTGACCTCTTACAACAAGGCCCATGAGAGTTGTCCATAGCTACCAAAGTTGAATTTTCATTTTACCAGAGCAGTTTAAACAAAGCTGCGCTGTCATTAGTTGTTACAAACAACAGGCAGTTCTTTTTTGAAAGGCTTGATAAATGAGGCCCCATATTCATAGACAGGGTCCCACAGGCTTCAACTGTTAGTATATTACTGACTGTTATAACATTATGCAGTACAGAAATGTTTTAAAGAAAAAAAAATTATAAAAATATTTGCTCCTTTCACATGTACTGTCCATTCGGCAAAATATTATTATTGATTTTGTTTTGCAAAAGTGGTAAAACATTAAAAAAAACTCACAGTGAACACCAGAAAAATAAATAATAAAAAATTTAAAAGTTATGGCACATAGACAGCAGGGTTGAAAACTAAAATATATAAATTGCCACATCGAAAATTGCAAGTGAAATCCAGAGACGAGGCCTTCCAAATTGCAGCAGTTCAGGAGCTTGTGAAGGGTTCCTGAACTGTGCTAAAAAGGCCCTAGCACTTGCATTTTTTCACCTAGAAACCCACACGAACCCTTATTTTTTACCCCACTAATTTTACTTTTACTTTGACAGGCTGAAATTTTCCATAAAGTACACTGCGAAACCAGAAAAAAATTTAATGTGGGGAGATTTCCCATTTACCCCATTCTCCCTGGGGTAAAACTGAATTGTTATACATGTTCCTCAAGTTAGTACGATTACAATGATATGTAACCTGTGTAACTTTTATTTTATTCGGTTGCTTTAAAAAAAATTAAAACCTTTAAAAAAAAAAAAAGTTCTTTAAAATAGCTCTATTTACCACCCTTATAACCCTTTTATTTTTTGGTCTATGGGGCTGTGTGAGGTGTCATTTTTGTTCCATCTGTACTTTCCATCTATCGGTACCTTGTTTGCGTATATGCGACTTTTTTTGCACTGGCGCTTACTGTGCGAGATCAGGAATGTGATAAATTAATAGTTTGGGCGATTATGCATTCTGCAATACCAAATATGTTTATTCATTTATTTATTTTTATTTATAAAATGGGGAAAGGGGGTGATTTAAACTTTTGTTGGGGGAGGGGATTTTTTATTAATTATTATTATTTTTTTTTTTTTTTACACTAGCCACATTGATCTCTCTTTGAGATTATAGCTGAGAGCAATAGATTACCGAGACAGGATCAGCGCCATTACTGCGCAGACCCCTGGTTGGGTCACAAGCGGGGGCCACTTCTCCGCGATTGCTTCTATCTATCTAAGTATCTATCTATCTCCTATCTAATCTATCTATCTATCTCTCTCGTATTTATCTATCTATCTATCTATTTATCTATCTATCTATCTATCTATCTATCTATCTATCTATCTATCTATCTATCTCCTATCTCTATCTCCAAATCTATTACTCCATTTGATTTTTTTGTCGCTGGTCTCCCTGAGCTCAGCGATTGCTGTGTTTTGTTGGTCTATTTTTCATTACCCCTGTTAGCCAGAATCCCACTCCACACTGACGAGGGGCAACTACCCCAAAAAGATCGTCTGTGGATGGATGCCTGCCTTGGTAAACCCTTGTCATGTCGCAATACTCGCCACAGAGTTAGACTTTGACGTAAAAGGGGCCACCCTGGTATTTCCCTATTTATGTTCCAATACTCCCAACCGAGTGGGACTTAAGGGGTTACGTACCAGGGTGGTTTGGTGTACTCCCCACTGGGAGGCACCCCCTTGGCAATAGGCTTCCCTCCCCTGGAGGGATATCTGGTTATTCCCGTGTTTTGAGACTCGTAACTGAGACTCCACGGACCCTTCTTTTGCATATCTATCTATCTATCTATCTATCTATCTATCTATCCATCTATCATCTCAGCAATCTCGTCTTCTAAAAGCATTAGTTATAAAGGTGTTTTTACAGTATTCTTAGGTATAGTTTGCTGTACAATGTGAGTGTTCTCCTTTTGCCACTAGCACCAATGTAACAATAATAAAGTTAGCAGCTTTCTAATTAATGTGAGCAGGATTGCTCCCCGTGCTCAGTGGGCCCATTGTTTAATGAATTGCTTAATGTGCTTGATTACTGTTACATTGTAGTCTGAAGGAAATGGGCAGAGAGATTTCAAAAGCTCACTGGAGGATATGATGAAAATGAATTGGATCAATAAGATCTTCTTGCTCATCTCTGAATAGCCTATTACCGACTCCACTGTTAACGTGGGGAATAATGTAATTCTTTTGGCTTGTTTTCTTTCTATAATTTACAAATATAAATCTCCTATGACACTGAGTTTTAGGATTGGCCTTCCTGGAGTTATAAATGATCCCCAGGCTCCAGTCTTGGTTACTCACACAGACAGATAAATTAATTAGGAAAACTTTTATGCCAATTACTTTATGCCCTTGGCTTTTGGTTGTTTCTGAAGAGCAGCAGCTAATTAAAGATATGATTCATAATTACTGGTCGATCGAGTCGTTGAGTAATGGCATCAGGAAACGGTCCAAAAAATTAGCCATCAAATCGCTGCAAATTGTTACATAATATCAAGTTGTAGAATTCAAATCCTTTCTATTGATTTTTCGAAGGCGTGCTCATTTCCTTAAATAGAGGAAAATGCATGTCATCTGCTTTTTTTATGAACCTTTCCATCATAGGCTTTTAGATTTACATAGGTGTTTATTTGTGGCTTGCCATGCATAGATTTGTTGGCTATTGTGCTGCCAGGCATCCTCCCTGGCTGTCAGCTTTATCATGTAAAGTATTAATAGATGCTGGTGCATAGCAGTAGATCAGCCACTAGTGCTATAGAATTTATTGTATTTATAATCTTGTTGTAATAGCTATACTTATGGTTAATTGAACTCATTTTTACACTGTTAAATGCAGCAATTTATACCAATAAAAAAAATCTTTTTTAAAATGCCAATTTTTAAATAGCAATTTGACTTAAAGAGAATGTACCATCAGTACACTGCCTATCTATTACTGAGCACTGGCCCGGGCTGAAGCACTGGAGGCGGGTAGGCCCTTCCCCAGTGAGAGGAAACCCCCGCCCCTCTATGATGCAGGTCCGTTGGAAGAAGGCCGACCTGCCTCTGCTGCTTGAGCCCAGGCTGGTGCTCAGTAACAGACTGGCACCGTGTGCGGGAACTGGGCTCCGGTTCAGAAAAGGGCCCGCAGCACTGGTTTCCCCGCTCTGGCGCCGTTCTATTCATGTGAGCAACTTAAAGCAAATGTACTGGTGGTACTTTCACTTTAAATTTTGAGGTGAATTACCAAACAAATGGAAAATCTAGAGGAAGAATCCACTTCTCCATCCTTCTGGATTGACAACTGTCTTTAAAAGGGTACTCTGGCAGGGGAGCTTTTTTGGGATCTGCGGGTCCCGTATCGCTTCCTGGTGTCTGACGAGGGCTTGAGACATGACGTCTCAAGTCCGCTCAGCCAGTCAGTGACAGAGGTGGGATCCGTTTCAAGTCCACTGAGATCCCGCCTCTGTCACTGACTGGCTGAGCGGACTTGAGATGTCACGTTTCGAGCCTGCATCAGACACCAGGAAGCGGCCAGGCACCGGGGACCAGAGCGCTGTGATACGAGACACACCACTGGAACCGGGGAGGTGAGTGGACTTTGTTTCCCTCAGCCACCTCCTCCCCAGCCAGATCCCAAAATAGCCCTCCCGCTGGAGTACCCCTTTAATTTCAAATACTATTTTAGAGTATGGAGTGCCACGATTGTTTCTGACACCTACATGATCCTTTATACTGTATGTATGGTAGTTGTGTGTTAAATCCACAAATATAAAGGATCATGCAGGGCAGAGACTATATGGCAGCACTGCTAGCTCCTGAATAGCCATAGACACTCCTTTTTGTATACTAAGAAAGAGTGCCTCCATAAAACGATAGAGGATCGGGTATGCTCCAATATTTTTTCGGTCATATTCTGTATTAAGTAAGAGGTACAGTATAGTCGCATGGGTATGTTGTAGCTGTTAAAAAGTTGTGTCCACAAATCCTACATCTTTAAGTCAGTACCATCTATATACACTTTTTGGGGCCTTTTTGGCTCTGTGTATCATAATTCATGATTTGTGGCTTCAAAAAAGATAAATTTATGCATGGTTTACACCTGTTTCCTGCCTCCTCCCCACCTTGGCACGCCCTCACTCCACCTGCCGCTTGCCCGCCCATAAGGCAAGCGGAGCTTACGGCTGGCATACACCCTCGAAAATGTAAGAATTTGCACCTTTTCCATGGAGTATGCCAGGGGTGAATTTTTGATAAATGTGCCGGAGTGTTTTTTTTAATTTTACACCCTTTTAGAGGCAATAACATTTTATTTTTCTATCGATATAGCTAAATAAGGACTTTTTTGTGTGAAAAGTTGTACTTTTCTATTACACCTTTTATTTCACTGTGTAATGTAAAGAAATGATAAAGATGTAGAGTGAAAGACCCAAGTGCACTAAGGGACGTCACTCAGGTCAGTGTGGGAGGAATAGAGGCATTACCCAAATGACTGAAAAAGAAAGGCAAGGAAATCCTGTGGCTAAAAAACATTCTTTACATATGGAGTGAGCTCCAATTAAATACAGATTTTTTCCAGATTGTGCCATTTATTTTAACATTGCCTGACTGCTGATCACCTGCTCTATAAGGTACTGGGGGCTATTATACCACTCTGGAGTGGTGAAAGATTCTCTTTAAGGGGTTAATAATAAATATATTACAAAAATATTATCTCCTATTATAAAAAAAGCAAAAAA
Source organism: Dendropsophus ebraccatus (assembly GCF_027789765.1). Taxonomy (NCBI): domain Eukaryota; kingdom Metazoa; phylum Chordata; class Amphibia; order Anura; family Hylidae; genus Dendropsophus; species Dendropsophus ebraccatus. Next base: position 31,762,268 of record NC_091459.1, read on the forward strand.
AAATTTTACTACAGTCTTTCTGTATATTACTCTTTCAGACTATTCTGTCTATTGTTTTCCTTTCTCATTCCAAGATGTCAATAATTTTAGGACTCGGTAACTCTTACTTTTTCCTTCTTTTAACGTTAACATCATTCTTTCACGAAACGTATACTAAGTGTAAAATGGTAAGTGATACGGGCTTGTTGCATCTGAACAGGAAATACCAGGACAAATTGAGATGGACTTTTTCTTTGTATCTATCTTCTCGTCTTTTCAAACAAGAAATATGATGCCTCCAATTTCACTGATTACTAGTCTCACTATCCTCCTTATCAGGACAATCATAGTCCTTCTACAAATGTTCCTCTAATGTTATTTTTCTAACAATAGTAGGAGCTGACCCAGAGTTGATGGAGATGTTGGAAAAGAATATATCGTATTTGTCTGCTATCTGTATTTGGCTTGATAGGTAGTTAGTTAATTTAAGGTAACTGAGAGCCTTTATCCAGAAAGAATAGGAAAAGTGTTCAGATACTGAGGCTCACTGTGTTCTTATCAGGGCTGTAAGTCATTTACATCTGACTTACTCAGTTTGGGCAACTGATATCTACATCATGGATAAAACCCATTTGATACAAAAAACCATGTTGAGTAAATGGATACAAGGCTGTGTAAAAAAGAAAAGAACTTGTTTGGTCTATGATGGAGGTGAATTTCCTTCGAAGGCTTTTTACATGGAAGTCTGTCTGAAGAGCGGATAAAATGGAAAGGGTCTATTAGCCTTAATTTTCTTAAAGTCATTGGCAAGTATATGTGCAGGTATGGCACTTTATTTTTTTCCCAATTTCATAAAGTAGCAGTTTATATTACAGCACAATTTTAGGCTATGTTCACACTCTGTCGAAATGACATCTGTTTTAATTGGATGGCCGCCATTTAATGACAAATAAAAGCCATCATTTTATAATAGCAGTAATAGTAATAATTTATATAATAACAGCAGCTATTATAAAAAAAAATTAGTAGTTTGCCACTTGTAGGTAGGATCTCCTTAAGCTAGTCTGCCCCCTGTAGGTAGGATGCCTCCATAGATAGTACTCTCTGCAGGTAGTTTGTTCCTTGTACTGTGGATATGACCCTGAGGTAGCCTTTCCCTGTAAGACATCAACCCGTCCCTTCCCGTCCACCCGTAGGTAGGACTTCCTTGTATTTAGTTTAGCCCCCTGTTAGTAGTACCCACCTGAAGATAGTTTGCCACCTGTAGGTAGGACCCCCTGAAGATAAATTGCCTCCCATGAAGCTATGATATTCCTAAAAATAGCTTGCCCCATGCAGTTAGGATCTTCCTGAAGATAGCTTGCCCCATGCAGTTAGGACACCCCTAAAGATTATTTGCCCCTATATGTATGGCCACCTGTAGGTAGTTTACCCCCTCCAAGAAGACCTCATTTACCAACATAGAAAAAAAATCACATACTTGCCTTTTTCTCTCAGCTCTCCACAGCCACCTCTTTTCCTCTTTTCTCACTTTCAGGTTGCACCAGCTTCTTCCTGCAGCTACTAGAGGCTGGAAGAATCTCTACCTCTGCAATGCACACAATGACGTCATTGACATGCACATCCCAGAGGAAGACACTCCCAAAATCTTCTGCGTCCTTTACTTTAACCTCTCCAGACCGCTCCAGCCCTCCCTCATGCTGGCCCCCCTCAAGCGTGTCATCAGCTGCTCAGCCGCGATTGGCTGAGCATAACTATTAACCCTTTAATTCCTGTGCTAAACCACAGGTGTCTTTGCATGGGTGCCATTATGCCCACTGTAATGTCACAATGACCATGGCAGGTTCTCATGGCACCAAAGTATGCCTCATTGGCACCCTGATTAAGAACCACTGTGCTAGGTAGTATACTGTATGTCATAAAGTCTCACATTGGAATTAATATTTTCCATTTTACAAACCATACCTAATGTAAAATGAACAAAATAGCAAAAAAAGGTATGTTACTTGGAAGTTTCCATTAATACTTTAGTACTAAGGTAAGTGTGACTGCAACACAGATCGTAAGGCTACAGATCATGTCATGTCAAGCTGTCTGCAATTTATTTCATGTAAGTAGCTGCATGCTGACAAACACAGGAGATCTAAACAAGATGGATTTCTATTTGTGGTGACATCAATTTATGGGTTAAACATGAGGAAATTTATTTTTCTTAGCTCTAATGCAGAATGAAACAGGAAGCACAACACTGTGACCCTTAGCCATGCAACCAGTGTCATAGACATGTCTCCATGTACCACTAGTCAAATAATTTAGACAAACACACAGTGAAAAACCACACAGGGACACATTTCTCATTCTCTTTGCACCATTATTTTGGCTTATTTGAAGTTTTTGCTCTTGACGTAAAATTTTAAAGGGGAACTCCTGGTAGAGGTTAAAAAAATGAAACTTCTGCAGAAGCATATAGCATTATATCCCAGTTTTGAAACTACCAAAAATCTATTTTATTTATTTTTATTTATTTATTTATTTATTTATTTTTTGGGGGGGGGGTGTTTGTTCTGTATTGTGTTTCCCAGTTTTGAAACTCCCAGTTTTGAAACTACCAAAAATCTATTTATTTATTTATTTATTTATTTTGGGGGGAGGGGGGGGTGTTTGTTCTGTATTGTGTTCCTGGTTGAGCAGCAGTTCCCAGAATGCAATGCTTTCCCTCAGCTGATCATCACAGTCCCCCACCCATCACAATCAGTTAAATTAGTGCTGCACCTGCTTCTGGCCAGTCAGAGATGGTGGATCACTCAGGGGATTGGGGTATCCAGTCGAGCCTCCTGTGAGATCACGCCCTGCCCCCTGTCTGCATCATCAGCCTGTCCTCAGCAGACACACACAATGTGAGACAGATGCATGGAATATATGTCTTCTAAGGTGGGAGAGCAGAAGGAGCAGGAGACAATGTGCATTGGCACAGGGGCCATTTTTCTTCCCTTCCTGGATTTCTATGAGCTACCAGTCTAGCAGAACTGTACAGATATGGTAATACATTGTATAGACACATCTATATAACTTTTAATCTACTTTTAATAGAAAACAAGTTTTTCTTATCGGGGGTTCCCCTTTAAGCAACATTTATCAAGACGTTTGTGTTATTTTAAGCAGTTTTTCACCAGCTACACCTTTTTCATTTTTTTGTTTTTTTTTTAACTCAGAAGGGGAGCGGGTTCATATTAACTACTTTAATAGCCAGATTTATCTAGTGTGATTTTTTTTTTTAGGTTTTGCACAAAAAATTGCACAGCAGTACGACACTCCTACCCTGGTATAGTCTTTGGCAAAAAAAAATTGACAAAAAATTGTGCAACAAAATTGCCCAAGCAGACAAAAATGCACAAGATTCATTAAGGCCTGTGCACTTAAAGATACATTATTGAGCAAGGTCTGTGAGTGTTTGAGCGGCAAACAAAAGTGTGCAAGAGCAAAAAAAAGTTGTGCAGATGGTAAATGTGCCCTATATTCTTTCCTTAAGATTTATGCTACAAATATACATAGGAATTGTAGCCAGACCTTAGTACGTAAAAGTTTTATGGTCATGAAAATAATATATTTTTGCCAACATAACATAATTTTTAATGTTTAATTACATTTGGTATATAGTAGGAGATGTGTTTGAAAGAAATTTTTGCATGCACAATTTTATTTTCTACTTTTTGTGTGTTCTTAGTTCAGGGCTGATTCTAGGTTTTCTGCTGCCTGAGGTGAAACCTGAAATGGCTAAATGCTGTCTGGCTGAGTAGGTCTTCCACATCATGTCCCAGGACCCCTCTCAGACCAAGAAGCAGCCAAAGACCTGGGAACTGGAGCTGGGGAAGTACAGATGTAGCATGTGTTAACTTGATCACAATATGCAAAAATACTGCGGAGATACCATCACGTTTTTCTCAGCGTCAGTGAGCTAGCCAAACATTCTTCCGGAAAGAACTCCAGTCAGGGAAACAACCTTCCAACAAGCCACAATAAAGAAATGACAGTACAAAATACCCGAGCAAGGTATCCATCCTCAGACAGCTGTTACTGGGTATTTGCCTCTCATCAGTATGGAGTAGGATTCTGGGTAGTGGGAGCAAAAATAAGTAAAAGCATTCAAGAGAATGATGGTTCACCTCAGGGAGATCAACCGAAACACAGCAGAGTCCCCATCACATGTTTCTTAACGTCAGTGAATCTTGGAACGTTGCCCCCTGGGAAATCAAATATGCAAGCATACTGCAGAGACACCATCACATGTTTATCAACATCAGTGAGTTGGCCAGACTTTCCCCCAGGAAGGAACAACGAAGTCAAAGGGGTGTTCTAGTCAAGCAAACCACCTTCCAACAAGCCACAATCAAAAAATGACAGGACTTGAGAAATACCCTAGCAAGGTATCCATCCACAGACAGCTGTTTCAGGGTTTTTTCCCCTCATCAGTGTGGAGTAGCATTCTGGCTAATGTGAGCAAAGTCTAGTTAATCCCAATGATGCAATTAACCTGATGGTTTAAGAGGGAAAAGCTATGAATTGAATAAGGATTCAAATAACATCATGTGTAGTGTCAGCACAATAAAAGACTAATGTAATAAATAAAAAAAAAAGATAATCGGTAATCAGATGAGAATAAAAAGTATTTTTGGCATATGCGACAAATTCCATAAATGAGCAGTGAACAACATACGGCTTGACAAACTGTACTTAAATAATAATAGCATACAAAAACTTGGAATACATGCCATACTGGCACACAGCTTCTCTCCTACAAGTTCAATAAAACATCAGAGAGAATTCTTTATAGACTCACCCTTCCTGCACTACGAGCAGATTGTGCATATCAGTACTGCATGAGCAGGTGGCACACTGAGACAGTAACGCCACAGTTGGAAGAGGTTCTAACTTATATGATCAGTGGCAAAAGATATTAAATGCATCTGCATGGTACAAACAGATTACTGTATCTTAACAAACTATTAAAGAAAGATTATTTATAAGTATATTTATTATTCAAACCAATAATAAACATGTTGCAACACACAGGGTGGTATTACTGTATATTTCGTTTTATACGACGTACGTTTTAGCAGGAAAATAACCTGTTAAAAAGTTCCTGCATCTTCTATTTAGGAGGCAGGACAGCCTGACAGTGTTAGACAGCCCTGACTCCTTCCCTAATAGTTGGGCACAGTGCTGATTCAGTGCATCAATGGATAGCGGCACAGTTCTCCCCCTTTTCCTGCCCGACAATGATCAATGAGATCAGTGCCTAACAGGAAAGGAAACTGGAGCTGCCTCAGCTACTGTTCTGTTAAATACAATCTGTATGTAAAGTGTCATTGTTGTTAAAATTTTTTTGCAGAAATCAATAGTACAGGTGATTTTAAGACACTTTAAATTGGGTTTATTAGCTGAAAAATGCATTTTTTTTATCATGAAAAAGCAGTTTGAAGCTCTCCCCCCTGTCTTTATTGTTGTCTATGGAGAGGGGAGGGGTGGAGGGAGATGAGGCAACAAAACAGGACAACAAAGAGTTAATTTACAGCTACATCACTGGGCTATCTCCTCTGAAGTTAGCACTAACCTCTCTGACCTCTAAGTATGGCTTTCACACAGGTCCCGCTGTGTAATCCTTTGTTCTCTGCTGGCAACTAATCTCCCTCCTCCCGCCTCCCCTCTCCATAGGTTACACAGGGCTCGACTGATGTAAAAGAGTTGAGAATTCCTGATAATGAGCAGTGAATGAGAGAGAAGAGGAGTGTGGGGGGGGGGGGGGACTTGGGGAAAGTCTTTTTGAATGCAGATAATGGCCTATTTGCCTAATAACTACAAAGTTTCGCCTGGACTATTTGCCTGGACTATTGATTTCTGCAAAAATAAAAAAAACGACATGTCAAATGTTTGTATTGGTAAGCGTCCGGATGTTGAGGTTCTCTATGATCGCTAGAAAGAAGGGGCAGATGTGCGCTCTGCCCTTTCATCTTTGCTGTAACTGCTAACATGAGAAGTCTATGGGATTATTATGGGGGCCTATGGAACTTCTGGCAATTCTGTATACTGGAATTTCCATAGGCTCTCATTATAATAAAGTTAACTAACAACGCAAGTTTATAGCAGAGAAGAAAGGACAGAGCGCACACTGCTTAGCACGTCTGCATCTTCATTTTAGTGATCTGCGGGGGTCTCTGGAACCAAACCCCGACCAATGCAAACTTCTGACATGTCAGAAGTTTTTTCAAATGATAGTTACACTTTAAATTTGTCTGTGTACATGTGTGTATGTGTGTGTCTGTTTTTGCCTTTATGAAAGTAGCAGAGGTGTGTGTGTGTCTGTATATTGACACAGCATTGTCTGTGTCTGTTGGTATCTTTATGTAGCAGAGCTTATGTGTGTAATGTAGCAAAGCTGAGTGTGTATGATGCAGCAGGGCTGGGTGTATATGTGTGGGTATAAGGTACTATCATTGTTAAAGTGGCCCTATTGTTTCAATAAACTTTGACCTCTTCACTGCATGATCCCCTTCATTACCTTAAAGGAGAAGTCAAGCAAATTTTTATTAAAGTATTGTATTGCTCCCTAAAGTTATACAAATTACCAATATATACTTAATATGGGAAATGCACATAAAGAGCTTTTTCCCTGCACTTACTACTGCATCAAGGCTTCACTTGCTGGATAAAATGGTGATGTCACAACCCAACTCCCAGAGCTGTGAGCTGTGCGGGCTGTGGCTGCTGGAGAGGATGATAGCAGGGGATGCTCAGTGTCTCTCCAGTGCCCTGTGCCCCTCAGTGTCCCCCTAATATTGTGCTAATATCTTTTTTCAGTTGTTTAAATCAGAGTTGCATCTTAGGGCCCTATTCCACCGCACGATTATCGTTCAGATTATTGTTAAATCGTTTGAATCTAAACGATAATCGTTCGGTTGAAATGCAGTTAACAATTAACGACCGAACGAGAAATCGTTGATCGCTTTATAAGACCTGGACCTATTTTTATCGTTGCTCGTTCGCAAAACGTACGCACATCGTTTGCATTGAATAAGACATCGTTCGGTTGTTCGCAATAGATACGAACGCAATAGCGAATAAATAGCGAAAAAAACGATCGCAATTACGATCATAATGCCCCTATTCCACAGGTCGTTTAGAGGAACAAACGAGCGCTCTCAGCGTTCGTTTACTCCTCGTTCCCCGCTCGCTGCCGCCGCTATTCAGCGCGGCTGCAGCGAGCGGGTAAGTGTGGGAGGGGCAGCGGGGAGCTGCGGGGGGGCTGCCCGGGGGATCGCTGATCGTCCGGGCAGTCCATAGGATACAGCAGCGTCTGCTGCCGATGCTCCTATTCAACGGAGCGACAGCAGCAGATCGCTGCTATATCAGTCGCTTGTTTTTCAACATGTTGAAAAACAAGCAACTGCAACGATCAGCCGACATGAACGATGTCGTCTGATCGTTGCACTCTATTCCACCGGACGATCATCGTCCGTAGCAGCCGATATCGTCCGAATACGAACGATAATCGTTCTGTGGAATAGGGCCTTAAGTAACAATTATCTTTCCATGGAAATGAGTGAACATTTTCAGGTCTTTCGCAATAGCGGTCGTTTGAGATCGTTAACGATTATGCAAATGATAATTGTCCGGTGGAATAGGGCCCTTAGTGAAGGTGAAGGTGCATCTTATAAAAGTGAAAAATACGCTATATCCATATTTTTTTCTATCCCTCTTTCCATACCACATAAGTATCTTTTTAGATAAAATTTTTCAAACTATCTGGGAGGACAATATTGATCAAAATGAACTCCTTAGTAGAGATGAGTAAACTTAAAATAAGTTCAGGTAAATTTAAAACTTGGCATTTGAATCTTGCAGCCTGGAAAAGATAGATGCGGCCGTAGGGCTGCCTGTAAAAGATGGATACATCCTGCTGTAACCATGGTTTCCAGGCAGCCCTAAGGCTGCATCCATGTACTGTACTCGTTCTGCAGTCATGTACTGTAAGTTTGCTCATCTATACTTATCGGCACTAGAGATGAGCGAAGCAGCTGGAAATTCGTTTTGCAAACTTTGCGAATTTTGGGTCATATTAGTTAAGATTTGATTTATTAAATTTCATTTAAACAGACAAAACTATAGTAGCTACAAATAACCAAAGAAGGCAGTGGGTGGTCAGCACTCGGATTCCATCCCTTTCATATATTCAGTAGTGTTTATACTGGCTGTATGCCACTCTAGGAGCCCATGAGAGTAGACCCTGGACCCAAGGGTGACCAGAAAAGGGGATGAACACAAAACAATTCTCTCCAGCTCACTAAAATTCCAATGCTTTATTAAACCATTAAAAATCCGATGCATTTCAGGCTTGCTCGCCCTTAATCATGGCTCTGCTCTGTTGTGTCATATAAGACTCTACAGACAAATAGCCGTCACCTATCTCAGGGTGGAGAAGCAATCACTCGCCGTTCCCCACAGTGCTAAGCATAGTAGCAGCGTGTTTGCCCACACCACATCTAGAACAGAGCAGAGCCATGATTAAGGGGGGGCAAGCCTGAAACGCGTTGGATTTTTACTGGTTTAATAAGGCATTGGAATTTTAGTGAGCTGGAGAGAATCGTTTTGTATAGTAGCTACAATATTGGCACTATTACAAAAGGACGGATGTCTTAAAGTGTGTTGTTGTAACTGTGTCAAAAATCAAAAAATTACAATTTAAAAAAATTTCAGTCAGCCACTAATCTAATTTCCGCCATGGACAGTGTTGGACTTCAGTGCATCAGGGGCGTAATATCAATTTCTTCCTAGGACAGGAGAAGTGTGGGAGTACTGATTATGTAAGGCGTACACTCAGTTCAGTAATGAAACCCAGCTACTATAACACAGTAGGAGTGGAGTGCGAGCACTGATTATGTAAGGCGCACACTCAGTTCAGTAATGAAAGCTAGCTTGTATGACACAGTAGGAGTGGAGTGTGAGCACTGATTATAAAAGGTGCACACTCAGTTCAGTAATGAAACCCAGCTACTATAACACAGTAGGAGTGGAGTGGAGTGCGAGCACTGGTTATGTAAGGAGCACACTCAGTTCAGCAATAAAACCCAGCTTGTGTAACACAGTAGGAGTGGAGTGCGAGCACTGGTTATGTAAGGTGCACACTCAGTTCAGTAATGAAACCCAGCTTGTATGACACAGTAGGAGTGGAGTGCGAGCACTGATTATTTAAGGTGCACACTCAGTTCAGTAATAAAACCCAGGTTGTATAACACAGTAGGAGTTGAGGGCGAGCACTGATTATGTAAGGTGCACACTCAGTTCAGTAATGAAACCCAGCTTGTATGACACAGTAGGAGTGGAGTGCGAGCACTGATTATGTAAGGTGCACACTCAGTTCAGTAATAAAACCCAGCTTGTATAACACAGTAGGAGCGGAGGGCGACCACTGATTATGTAAGGTGCACACTCAGTTCAGTAATGAAACCCAGCTTGTATGACACAGTAGGAGTGGAGTGCGAGCACTGATTATGTAAGGTGCACACTCAGTTCAGTAATGAAACCCAGGTTGTATAACACAGTAGGAGTGGAGTGCAAGCACTGATTATTTAAGGAGCACACTCAGTTCACTGATCCCAGTAAATTGTTATAACTCAGTACCAATTTAGAGGAGTTTACAGTGCACAGTGAGTGCCTCACCGCTGTCATCCTGCTCTCTCCTCCACATACCGCCGACTGGTCACCTCTGGAAACGAACCGCCTTTTATAGAAGGGGAGGGGGAGGTGCTGGAATCACAGAGGGGCCTGCAGCTGATTGGATGGGCACTAGGGATTATGGTTAATTCATTTCTCCTGCCCAGTGATGCTTTAGACAGCATGTGCAGCCACCATTTTTTTTTTTTTTTTTGCAAATTTTCTTAACCATTCTGCATAAATTTCCTGCACAGAAAGAAGCAAATTGACCGCACGATTCGCTCTAATTATTATTAGTCACTGTGAAAATTAATAAAAAAAAACATTTGCCAATGGAAAACTGCCAATGTGCTACTGTATGCTACTGCACAATTATATTGGGGACTGAGAAACACATTTAATGAGGTTAGAAGGTAGACAAGGAACCAGGCAGCACCAGTATTAGCTCCTATCTTTATTTTTATATTGTTTCATTACTTCAACATTGTCATTGTTGGATCTTGTTATGTGACATGATCAGTTGTTACTTCTGGTAAATGCACAATTAAAATTCACTTTTCTTATATTTTTTTCCAGGTAAGCAAATTTTGAAAGTTCATACGGTATATTACCCAAGAAGACACAAAAGCATTGTATGCATTTTCTCATACGGTTTGCCCTAATATACTTTTTTTTTAATTCGTGGTTCAACTGGAAAGCACTAAACAGAAGTCAAAGCAGAACTAATGCCACTTCCTTACTCCTGTTTTATGTCATGTAAATATACATCATATCAAATGGAAATCCCGGCACTCACCATATTCATCTCATTATTTTATTTGGTTAAAAACCGTAACAGTGTGAAACAGCAGAACGCGTTTCGGCTACATGCCTTTGTCAACTGCCTAATACAGAGTGAGACTAACAGGTTTAAATAACAAATGTAAGTCCATGTCTGCTAGTGGTTGAAGTGTGTTCCGGTGACGTCATCTCCACACCGGGAGTAATCAGATCCATTAACTCTCCCATTACTAGTCCATACTCAAAACCGCAGCACATAATGTTTAAATGTGAACAGACTCTATAACAAATACAAAACAACACATTTAAGAACAATACATATACAGTTTATATACAGTTTAGCTATAGATACTCGTCAATAGTACTGAGGACTATAAATAGATCTAAAACATAAATAGTAGAACTCCTCATAGAATATTACAAAATTACAAAGTTATCAATATAAATAAATATACAAAAGTACAAAACTATACTAAATATTAGTTTATATCTATATATACACAAAAGACCTATATACTGTACATACATACATACATGTGACCAAAAAAGGAACAAGCCTACCGTAACCTTCTTTTCTCGGGCTCTAGCCGGAGTCTGGTGGTTTAACGGGTTTGGGAGGACTAAAAATTATATGGGACAAAAACAGGGATTAGAATGGATATCCAAAGAAAATATCATAAAAGTTTTTTTTATTATAAAAAACTACCCAATTCATAATTGTGATTAAGACCCCTAGGATGTAACGTTTGAAGGGTATGTATCCAATAAGCTTCGCGCTTTTGCAGTAGTTTTTTTATATCACCTCCTCTTTTGGGTATTCTGATTTGTTCTAGTACCTGGAACTTCAACTGAGAGATGGAATGATGTTTCTGTTCAAAATGATTAGGGATCGGCAGGAGTAGATTTTTGCAACGAATAGTTGACTTATGTTTACTTATTCTATCTCTCACTGCCTGGGTAGTTTCCCCCACATACAGCATCCCACATGGACATTTGATACAGTAGACTACATTTTTTGTACCACAGGTATAATACCCCTTTATATTATACGGTCTACCTGTCTGTGAGTGGAATACTTGATGTCCCTTAGATACGTTACTACATTGAGAACACTGTAGGCAAGGAAAAGTCCCTTTCCTCGGAGTGCTCAATGTCTGTTGTCGTGTCACACAGGTATCAGTTCTACATTCCGCTCTCACTAATAAATTGTATAAATTAGGCGTTTTTTTATTGCAAATAAGTGGAGGATTTTTGAATTCTGCTATATTTGGATATGCTCTAGCCAGAACATACCAATGTTTCCTGATCACCTTATCAATTTTATATGATAACGGGTGATATTGTCTAACAAAAGCAATTCTCTTGGCCATTCCTGTTCTTCTATTCTGCTGTCCCTGTTGTCCGACTTCTTCCCTGGGACAGCAGAATAGAAGAACAGGAATGGCCAAGAGAATTGCTTTTGTTAGACAATATCATCCGTTATCATATAAAATTGATAAGGTGATCAGGAAACATTGGTATGTTCTGGCTAGAGCATATCCAAATATAGCAGAATTAAAAAATCCTCCACTTATTTGCAAAAAAAAAAAAACCCTAATTTATACAATTTATTAGTGAGAGCGGAATGTAGAACTGATACCTGTGTGACACAACAACAGACATTGAGCACTCCGAGGAAAGGGACTTTTCCTTGCCTACAGTGTTCTCAATGTAGTAACGTATCTAAGGGACATCAAGTATTCCACCCACAGACAGGTAGACCGTATAATATAAAGGGGTATTATACCTGTGGTACAAAAATTGTAGTCTACTGTATCAAATGTCCATGTGGGATGCTGTATGTGGGGGAAACTACCCAGGCAGTGAGAGATAAAATAAGTAAACATAAGTCAACTATTCGTTGCAAAAATCTACTCCTGCCGATCCCTAATAATTTTAAACAGAAACATCATTCCATCTCTCAGTTGAAGTTCCAGGTACTAGAACAAATCAGAATACCCAAGAGAGGAGGTGATATAAAAAAACTACTGCAAAAGTGCGAAGCTTATTGGATACATACCCTTCAAACGTTACATCCTAGGGGTCTTAATCGCGATTATGAATTGGGTAGTTTTTTATAATAAAAACTAGTCCTCCCAAACCCGTTAACCCACCGGACTCTGGCTGGAGCCCAAGAAAAGAAGGTTACGGTAGGCTTGTTCCTTTTTTGGTCACATGTATGTATGTATGTATGTATATAGGTCTTTTGTGTATATATAGATATAAACTAATATTTAGTATAGTTTTGTACTTTTGTATATTTATTTATATTGATAACTTTGTAATTTTGTAATACCCTATGAGGAGTTCTACTATTTATGTTTTATATCTATTTATAGTCCTCAGTACTATTGACGAGTATCTATAGCTAAACTGTATATAAACTGTATATGTATTGTTCTTAAATGTGTTGTTTTGTATTTGTTATAGAGTCTGTTCACATTTAAACATTATGTGCTGCGGTTTTGAGTATGGACTAGTAATGCGAGAGTTAATGGATCTGATTACTCCCGGTGCGGAGATGACGTCACCGGAACACACTTCAACCACTAGCAGACATGGACTTACATTTGTTATTTAAACCTGTTAGTCTCACTCTGTATTAGGCAGTTGACAAAGGCATATAGCCGAAACGCGTTCTGCTGTTTCACACTGTTACGGTTTTGAACCAAATAAAATCATGAGATGAATATGGTGAGTGCCGGGATTTCCATTTGATATACTATTTTGGGACTACGCTCCTTTCCTCGTGCACCACCAGCTTGCACGGAGTGCCGCTCTGATCCTTCTCCGTATGTAAATATACATGGCGATCCTTTTTTTTTTTTTTCAATGTTACAATAATTTTGTCTATTTTATGTCTAAACAATTTTTGTAATTGTTTTTTTTTTTTTTTTTTCATTTTCTACTTCAAATATTTTACAGTGAGTTTAGTAAATATACACTAGTAAGACGCAAATAAAACAGTGCTCCAATAGGCTTCTTTTTAAAATATTTTGGTCAAAAGAAACATTGTTTATTTACAGCAGCATTAAGTGTAAGCTTCTAGAAAGAAAATAGCTGTGCGGCAGTTCCAACTCTGTCACATAAATATTTTATATCTCCCATACCTCCGGGGACTGATATTAGAAGATATTGAGTCTAAGCCAATAAATAATTTATGCTAAGTAGCAATTTAGTTGTTTGGCTTGGGGTAAAGAAGTGTAATAAATTCATAAATAAAGTTGCCATTTTTGTATTCTAAAGTTAATTTATGTTTCTGTACAATTAACTAATGTAAAGGTAAAAAATACAGTCCTAAGGTCATAACACACTATCGTAAATTTGCTATATGTTACCAGGTTTTAGGCAAGGCATGTGTCTTACGCCTTTGTACAGTATGTTTTTGTGTTTAGTGTTGTGGTGTATTATTTTAATTAGTTTTTGTCTTATACATGTTGTGAATGGAGTATAAATGAACTAATAGAAGAAATTGCCTACATAATAGTTGACACAATAACCTTATAATCATTCTATTGTACCTATAAAATATCCCTAATGATAGGAGCTAATATTATTTGCATTTACTTAATCCCTCAAACTGAGGTAAGGTGACATCAGGGAGGCACCTGATTGGTCTATAGACAATGTCATTAAAGGGATAGTTCAACAAAAAAAAAAAAAACTGTCAAATCAACTGGTGCCAGAAAGTGCCAGAGATTTGTAATTTACTTCTATTAAAAAATCTCATTCTTGCAGTACTTATCAGCAGCTTTGTATTCTGCAGGAAGTGGTGTATTCTTTCCAGTCTGGAGAGCAAAAGAGGTTTTCTAAGGGGATTTGCTACTGCTCTGAACAGTTTCTGTCATGGACAGAGGTGGCAGCAGAGAGCATTGTGTTAGACTGAAAGAATACACCACTGGCTGCAGGACATACAGCAGCTGATAAGTACCGGAAGACTGGAGATTTTTTTTTAATAGAAGTAAATTACAAATTTCTGACACTTTCTGGCACCAGTTGATTTAAAAGTTATTGGGTTATTTTGTGAACTACCCCTTTAGGTGTAAGGCTAGGTTCACACTGCGTTTTTGCAATCCATTTTACATGTTAATTTTTATGGGGAAAAAATGGATGCAAAAACGGATGCAATTGTGTGTCATCCGTTTGGATCCATTTTTCCATTGACTTCCATTATTAATTTTTAAAACGGACAACGCGTTTCTAGGTTAAACCTCTTTCTCAAGTGAGGACTTGAGAAAGAGGTTTAACCTAGAAACGCGTTGTCTATATTAAATGTAGTTTTAAACTACCTACTGCTATTCCTATCATTTGCTCTGCTTCAGTACTACTACAGCTTGCTGTACCAGCACCTATGCATCCGAATCCTTGCTACTTGTGGACCTCCACTGGTATTACCTGCTTCAAACACAGTCTGCTCCGGGGGACCGGAGAGTCGGGAAGGCAGCGGACAACTTAATTTACTTGCGCCCAGCGGTGCCGTGCTCGTAGCACGACCGCACCACGTGAGTGTACGATTTTCTCACCACCTGTACCCCGTCTTTGCCAGTTTGCGGATCACACTATGTGCGCCCCGTGGTGCCTCTCCTTCTTTTCTTTATATTACATATCGTAGCTTAGGGAATTGTCTGATCTATTAAGATATTACATTATTGTTCCTACCCCCTTAAGGGGTTAAACGGGAAAAGAACACCAAGATTGCTGTGGTTTTTTTTTATTATTATTATATATCATTAAAAAATTTATAAAAAACTATCAAAATTTTTCTCTTACACTAATATAATACTAATAAAAACTAGAGATCATGGCGCAAAAAAATGACACCTCAACCAGCCCTGTAGGTGGGAAAATAAAAGTGCCATGGCTCTTAGAAGGTGGGAAGGAACATAGCATTAATTTGACCTGGACATCTGGGCACCAATGACCTCGGTCATCAAGTGGTTAGGATTGATAATTTCCATCTAAGCTTGGGTTTTCTAAAAGTTGAAGTCCAAAATCTGCACTTTTTCCTTTTCGCTGCCTTGCACTCTGTAATAGCTCTCAATTTACTCTGTACTAATTGCATATCCAGATATTTGAAAAGCCCGTAGCCCTGTGTCCGAGGGTGCCAAAGGTATAGTAGTATGCTTGAATTATTATTGTCAAACACAATTTGTTCCCATTCATTTGATCTATGAGATTCAATGCAGTGAGAAAGAATGAAGAGAGGGCAGGCAAGTCAAGTATGGCCTTAAGAAGCAATCCATTTGTAACCAGGCCGGAATATTAGTATATCATCTGCCATTTTCTGATTTGCTTGATTTCTTGTGTTTGATTTAATAAGGTAAGGGAATTGCTTAACACTTGTCTAACACCTAATTGGTTCATGTCAGATATCGTATAGGAAAGCTTAACCACTAAGTGACATAGGAGGTTTGACCTTTCACGGCCAAATCAATTTTATCACTTCACATTGGGTGATCTTTTAATAAAGAACTTTGGTTTTATTTGAATGACAACCATTGATAAATGTTATTACTATGTATTTATGATACTATTCTGATGTATTGCAACTAAGGCATTAGCTATACCTACAATGGCAGCAATGTGGAGGACAGAAAATTCAAGAAGAAACATGGACCTTAAGGTGATACCCTTTTAACTCTCTGTCAAATTTTCCTTTTTAGTATATATAATATATATACTGTATATATATATATATATATATATATATATATATATATATATATTTAAATATATTTTAGTCTGTTCTTAAAAAGCTACCATGATGGTGAGTTCTATTTTCCCACAATGTTTTTTCTTGTCTGTTTATAATATTTAAAATGAGATCCATTATTTTGAGTCCAAAATGACGTCCATTATTTTGAGGATTGGCCAGTGGTCACCCGTCAGATGCTGTTACATTATTCTGGTTTAGATGGACTAATCGGGCTTTGGTTGTGTCTGTATTTGAAAAGTCCATTGAATTTTATAGTAAAAGCAGAGAAAAGACGGTGGGGGGGAAGATATAACTCCAATGTAATAAAGCGCACTGTGCTATTCCAGTCCTCTCAGTGTATGTAGGAGCCTGCACTCCCAAAAGACCAATCAAAAATCGAAGCATACACAGAAGATTCCAATGCTTTCTTGGTTTATTACATTCTTTAGCAAACACTTATTTGCTAAATTTCACCACCAAGTGATATGAACAACACGTAGCTATAGAGAGGACCACAGCAATATAATGATAAAGAAAAAGTCCACCGCCCAGCCGGGCTGGTCACAGTTCACATTCGGACACTAGGACACTCACGGAACAGATGGAGAGTTCACGTCTGCAACGTTTCGAAGCAAGCGCTTCTTTCTCAAGCATGTGTGAATAGATAACCACCACCACATTTATGCCTAGGAAGCCTCGCGAGAGTTCTTCCGCGGCTGTTAAAAACAAAGAATGACATGATCAATAACTTAGCATAATATATATAAGAGCACTTTAAGCTTCAACCAAATTACTACTTACAAATCCCAATATTAATAGAGATATGTCCCTTGATCAAATCATAAACATGATAAGATACCATATGGCACATTACTGAAAAATTACTAAAACACACTAAAATTGCACATTTCATTAAGTCCTTTCGGGCTTACTGTATCCAACCGTTGGATCCAGTAGACCTCACATTGTAATAGTTTTTTCTTAATCCTCGTTTCATTTTCACCTTCAATTTCCTCCAATGCCATCCACCTTAGTTCACTGATGTTATGTTTATATTCTATAAAACCAAATTTATTAGGTTCTTCCCCTATGCCTCTCTGTAACCCTCTCCTGATGGCTGCTTTATGTTCACCTATGCGTGTTTTCACACTACGGGAAGTTTGACCAACATAGCATAACCCGCACGGGCATTTGAGCAAATAAATCACTCGAATGCTGTCGCACGAGTACCAGCCCTTGATTTTAATGGATGTCCTTTATGTGGGTGAGGAACTGAGTCACCCGCTATGATGGCATTACAGTTCTGACACTTACGACATGAGAACGTTCCACATCTTTTGGATCCTAAAAACATTTGTCTAGTAAGTTTTTTCTTTTTAATATCTGCCCTCACCAATCGATTAGCAATCGTCTTCCCTCTTTTGTAAACAAATTTAGGGGGTTTCGAGAATAACCTCCCATATTTGAATTCATATTGCAGCATGCCCCAATGTTTCTGAATCACCTGTTTAATCATATTTGCGTGCTTGTCATAAGTAAAAATGAACATCATGTTATCATCTTCCTTTTTCTTATTCCTTTTGGATAATAAATTCTCTCTTTTAATTTTACCTACTTCTTCCCCTACTTTAACTAGTTCTTCTCTCCTGTAATTCTTCTCTACATATTTCTCTACCATTTTATCTTTATTTATTCGGTATTCCGCGTCCGTACTACAGATCCGCCGGATTCGGATAAACTGACCTCGGGGGATCCCTTTGAAAGTCTGGGGGGCAAGATTGCTGCTTTTCAATAAGGCATTATTCCAATCAGACGGTTTGGAGAACAAGGTCGTGGTAATCTGACCATTGTCCTCCTTTCTGACCTCCACATCCAAAAAATGTATGCATTTAGGATCACATTCTAAAGAAAATTCTAAAAGAGGATGACATGAATTAAGATAAACAATAAATTCGTCCAGTGTCTCTTTACTTCCTTTCCACATCATGCAAATATCGTCCACATAGCGAGACCAGGACTTAATCAGTCCGCTATGTGTATGTGACCAAACGAATCTTTGTTCAAAATTGGACATAAAGATGTTTGCGACACTAGGTGCCACAGGGGACCCCATCGAAGTCCCCTGTAACTGTAAATAAAAATCATCCCCAAAACGGAAATAATTTTTACTTAAAATAATGTCCATCAAAAAAGCAATTTGACAATTTTTAAGGTTAACATTCAAGGAGAGTTGTTCACGAACGGCGTCCATGGCATCCGAATACGGGATGTTAGTGTACAAACTTTTGATGTCCATAGTACACAGCCATGTGACGTCGCTCGTGTCTACTTGTCGTATCACCTCCAGAAAGTGCTGAGTGTCGTGTAAACAATTAGGTAACTTCTTAACTGAAGTCTGTAAAAAATTATCAACATAAATGGATAGAGAATGGAACAAGGAATCGACCCCCGAGACGATAGGACGTCCCGGTGGTTTCCTTAAATCCTAAGATATAACGTCCGATGTTTGCAAAAGACGCCTATAAAAAATTGTCATGATCATTAATGACGTCCATCTTTATCAAAAGATAGATATTTTTCATGATAATAAATTGTTTGAACATAGAAGGAGATTTATCAAACATGATGTAAAGTGAAACTGTCTGAGTTGCCCCTAGCAACCAATCAGATTCCACCTTTTATTCCTCACAGACTCTTTGCAAAATGAAAGGAGGAAGCTGATTGGTTGCTAGGGTTAGGGTTAGGGTTAGGGTTAGGTTTCAGTTTACACCATGTTTGATAAATTTCTCCCATAGCCTTTAAGTTCCCTTAGGGGACTTATATACAGTCATATATTGATGAATGCTATGCCATTGTGTAGCACTGATTAGCATTATTCTCGCTCTGCAAATAGAGCCTGCCTGAGAGCAGACTCTGTGATCTGACCAGACAGAGGTAAGTATTTTGCCTTCGCCTGTCATCAAAAGTAATAGGGACCCCCACAGCCATGTGAGGGGGTCCCGATCAGTCAGTGATAGGTACTTATCCTGTCACTAACTTTCTTAAAAGCTGTGATCGCCATAGATCATAGCTTTTAAGGGGTTAATGACAGGTGCTGACTGTTATTATCTCCAGCTCATCAGACCTTAGAGGGGTTGACCAGTGGAAAAAAAAATCTTTCAAATCAACTGGTGTTAGAAAGTTATATAGATTTATAATTTACTTCTATTTTAAAATCTCAAGTCTTCCTATACTTATTAGCTACTATATATCCTGCAAGAAGTGGTATTTTATTTTCAGTCTGACACAGTGCTCTCTGCTGCCACCTCTGTCCATGTCAGGAACTGTCCAGAGCAGGAGAGGTTTCTATGGGGATTTGCTGCTGCTCTGGACAGTTCCTGACATGGACAGAGGTGGCAGCAGAGAGCACTGTGTCAGACTGAAAATAAAATACCACTTCCTGCAGGATATATAGTAGCTTATAAGTACGGGAAGACTTGAGGTTTTTAAATATAACAAATTACGAATCTATATAACTTTCTGACATCAGTTGATTTGAAAGATTTTTTATTTCCCTGGATAACCCCTTTAATGTATCCCTTCACAGCAGAAATGTATATTTACGTTCCTACTGCACAGGCAGTTGGCAGTAGAAACTTATATATATACGTCTTGCTGATGTGAAGGAGTTAAAGAGGACCTGTAGTCAGCCCACACATTGTATGGTTCCTTCATTTTTAACTTCCTGTCAGGGGTAAATCAAGCAAAAACCTACTGAAGCCAATAATATTAGTGACAGCATTACATTAGAAAGTTATGTTTCTTTTACTATGTATTTAGTAAGTATTTCTAGTTTTGTATTGTGTATATTACAGATACACCACATGTAAAGACACATGTGTTATAATGAGTGTACTGTAACTGAATGCATGCTTTTTCACAGAAGCTCTAGTAGTTAATATAGCAAAACTGCCAGGACAAATAATATTGTTAGTAATATATTTTTTCCTTTGGGCTCAATTGTGATTTGTCTTTCCTACTTTCACTGTACCCCAATACAAAATGAAATATTTGGATTGCCAAGCATCTGTAGCCTTGTTCAAATGCCTGGAGATGATGGGTAAAACAGACGGATCAATAAAACAAACCTCCAGTGCATTGCAATGGCTTCGAGTGATGTCCCCTCTGACTGTTCAAGACCTAGCAAGTCAATAACCTATTACTATCTAACTCTGCCGAGGTCAGAATTTAACAAGAAACACAGTCTTTTTAAGCCTCAGCATCTAGTTTGTGGTTGTATTAAAAAAAAAACAAAAAAAAAAACGACAGCTTCGATTCAATAAATGAAGGAGAATTTTATTTTAAATCAATTTTAAAAAAATTCTTTAAAGTTAAAAAAAAAATAAAAAAAATTGTAGATATTCAAAATAAATATTATAATTTTTCCCAACAATGTTTGGTAACTTACCTGTCTGCTTGCTGCTGCTCTCAAACCATGAAAGAGGCAGAAGTTGGTTATTGTTTATACCTGGCATATATAGATATTTTGGAAGCTAAGGCAATGATTGCAAGTAGGGATGGTCCGAACCGAGTTCGGTTTCGGGTTCGTACGAACCCGAACTCTCGGTAATGATTCCCTCCGTCTGCCCACTCCGTGCAGTGGGCGGATCTAGCGGGAGGACCGCCTGGAAAACTGGGATACAGCCATAGCCATAGGCTGTATCCCAGTTTTCCAGGCGGTCCTCCCGCTGTATCCACCCGCTCCGTGGAGCGGGCAGACAGTGGGAACCTGATGCCGAGCGTTTGGGTTCATACGAACCTGAACCTCGGAGGGTTCGGACCATCCCTAATTGCAAGTAATATTTGCCCTATACATTAAAGTACTGGTATGAACACATTGGCTTCATAGATTATGTAACTGTAAGATTATGCTAGTTACAGTCACAATAATCTGTACACGCCCCTTCAGCTTCAAAACATTCACAGACACGATTAATAGTTTAAAAAAAAAAAAAAAAAGGTCCCTGATTGGTAAAATAACGCCTGTATTTGATAGTTTGTAACCCAGCAGGGGTTTCAATAAAGTGGTTGGTTAAAGGGGTAGTTCAGCAAAATACATAAATAAATAATAATAATCATAATAATAATAATAATCATTCAAATAAACTGGTGCCATAAAGTGCCAGAGATTTGTCATTTACTTCTATTTGAAAATGTCAAATATGAAAGTAACTATCAGCTGCTGTATGCCCTGCAGGAAGTGGGGTATTTTTTTCAGCCTGACACAGTGCTCTCTGCTGCCACTTCTGTCCATGTCAGGAACTGTGCAGAGTAGTAGCAAATCTCTATAGAAAACCTCTTCTGCTCTTCACACTGGAAAAAATACATCACTTTCTGCAGGATATAAAGCAGCTGATAGGAACTGAAAGACTTGAGGGTTTTTTTTTAATAGAAGTAAATTAAAAAATCTTTTGCACTTTCTGGCACCAGTTGATTTGAAAGAAAAAAAAAGCTGGACTACCCCTTTAAGTGTTAACTTTATTTGATTGATTAGTGTTCCTATGTAATGTTTTTAGCCAGTACTCAGATTCATTATAGAAATGTCATGTTGTCAGTGGGTGAAAGGCCTGATGGGACAAGAAGACAAGAAATCACCTTTAAGCTTGCCCATGGAAAGAGTTGTATATAGGAGATTTCTCTTTAAAATGTGCTGATCTAATGTGGATTAAAATTAGGCAACGTTGAAAGTAGAGATAAGCGAAGCACGATTCGCTGCGAATAATGCTTTCAATTCGCTTTGTTCTGTGAAGCAAATTCACACGGATTCGTTAAGAAATTCGCAAAAAACATGGTGGCCACACATACTGTCTGGAGCATCACTGGGCGCGAGAAAGAGATTAATCATAATCCCTAGCGCCCATCCAATCAGCTGCCGGCCCCTCTGTGATGTCAGCACTAGAGATGAGCGAACCTCGAGGATGCTGAAGTTCATCCGAAACCCGATTGTTCGCCATTTGATTAGCAGGGACTGAGGAAATTAGATAAAGCCCTAAGGCTATGTAGAAAACATGGATATAGTTATTAGCTGTATCCATGTTTTCCAGACAACCTTAGAGCTTTATCCAACTTCAGCAGCCGCCACTAATCAAATGCCAAACGATCGGGTTCGGATGGACTCGAGCATGCTCGAGGTTCACTCATCTCTAGTCAGCACCCCCCTTTTTATATAAGGCTGTCCTGGGAGAAAATAAATGTTATGCCACTGTTACACCAATGTCCCCTGCTGTTCATGGCAGAAATTGGATGAGTGACTGGCTGACATTTTTTTAAAATTGAGATTTTCCAATTTTTGACACTTTTCTGCCGCCTTCGCTCATCTCTAGTTGGAAGCAGCTATCCAATAGTAAATGTCTAATTAATGGTTCTTGGGTGTCCGGCAATGCACTGGTTAATAAGTGTATGGGCAACCCAGATCCAAGTTACTGTTCTGATATATAAGATTTTTTTATATTTTTTTATGAAAAGGCTGGTGGCTGTATGCTTAGCTTAGATATGAATATAAAGTCTCTGCATTTACCTGCCTAAATAACTCACAGCAATAGACTTTGAAACTTCTTCTGATTCTTTGCACTGCTAACATGATTTTCTGACCATTTCTCTCATGTACGAGAAAGGAAAAGGTATGATTTCTTACAAAGAAAAATGTCATCATATAGGGAATGGTGTAATGGTGATGATCACTTCCCATACCTGTCGTTCTCCTTCCATTTCCCAAAGGAGGGCTAAATACTGGATCCAATATAGCAATCGTAGGAGTAAGGGTCACTTCAGTAGGGTAAGCATTATGCACGTTCATCTTCCCCATACCCATTACATTGCCAACATTGATCTAGTGTTTACGGGCAGCTTAAGTTAAAAAATTCCTGTAAAGTATTTGTAACCCTTTTTTTTTTTTTAATAACATTATAATTTATTCATGTACTCACTGCCTGACAAAAAAAGCTGCATATCATGTGAAAACTCTCAATCAAATGTAATAAATCTACTAGGGATGATTGGTAATTACCATAAATGCATTTTTCACTCTATTTCAGGAATACAGAGGTCACAGGTAGGGTCCCTAAATAGACTCCGGAAAGACATCAAATAGGACAGCTGACTATTCTAATTTATATAATGATTGGAAGACAGTACACGTTCATGATCTTTAGTTATTATTACGTTTATTGGGCGTGAAACAAAGTCCCATTAACAGTAATAAAATCTTTATAATAGATTTATATGAAGCAAGTTCCCTAAAGAAAAATCATTGACCAATTGCATTAAAGGGGCATTCCACTAAAGTGTTAAAAAAATGAAATTCTCCCAAACCTTGGTTTTACTCAACAAGTCCCCCTGAGTAATTTGAGCCATGTCCCATCTTTCTAGCTGCCGCAGTTACTGAGCTAAAAGTTTTTCTAAAAGTCTGACTATATCAAAGATGGCGTCAGCCAGGAAACTACTTTTTCCAGCATGCATTGCACCTCTGTCAAGTACCTGCCCATTGCTGCTTTTGTTTTACACTATAAACAAAATATTTATCTATCTATCTGTTATCCACAGCCACTCCTATGGTATTGCAGTGTGGGATATTGTGAGCTCTTTAAGATTCTGAGGGAATTGGGAAGGGCCTTGGGACCCTTAAGTGTATCCTCTCTTTTATACACCTCATGAAGTTAAGTAGGTTTCACTCTAGTGCAGTTTAACAGGATTTATTCATGAATAAGAAAGAAAGAAACATCAGTGATGACATACTGGTGACATCACAGGGATGACATACTTCCTAGCACACTCCCCTTGTGGCAAATCCAGCTCATGTGCCTGTTGTTTCCACATAAATCTGTCCTTCTCTTTCACTGTTTCTACCCCACACACTTCATTTTACCGCACAACACACTGACTGGAAACCACGTAAGATCCTTCTATGCCCCTTCTCTCACAGCCCAGCTCTATAAATTCCCTCAATGCTGGACAACTAGCAATGTTGTGTGCTGGCACTTCTTGCATCTCTAACTGCCAGACAGAGGTAATTAAAGGAGAAGTCTTGCAAAATTTTTTATTTAAGTATTGTATATCCCCCCAAAAGTTATACAAATCCCCAATATACACTTATTACAGGAAATGCACATAAAGTGCTTTTTTTCCTGCACTTACTACTGCATCAAGGCTTTACTTCCTGGATAAAATGGTGATGTCACGACCCGACTCCCAGAGCTGAGGGGCAATACAATTAACCATTGACAGTGACAGACAAGCTTACCCTGGGCCACTTATCCATCTACATAGATAGATTAGAAAGAGAGAGAGATGAAACAGTTTTATTTACCCTATACTGCTCGGGAGGCTGCCTTTGTTCTGTTGTTTTCCTGCCCCTTGGCCAGGTGCTCACTGATTGGTGTGATGTCAGTGGTGGGCAGGGTTAGAGATGTGGTGTTACAGCTTGTCTGGCAACAGAAGAGACCAAGTTCATGAGACTTTGGTCTCAGACAGAGGGGGAGGACAGAGATGCCATAACCATGGGGACCAAAAAGTGAGGATTTTCTTCAGCTTCAGGCTATGAGTCAGGATGTGTTGCAGACAAACGGACCAATTTATGTAATAGAAACCTATTACAAACAAACTTAGATTATGGGTGGGAATTGAACAGGGTTAAATTTTATTAAGTGGAGTTCCCCTTTAAAATATCCACACTTTATATGGCTCAAATTTTTGTAAGGCAAATTCTATTCACTCCAAATCAGCATATAAAGCCAATATTAGTGGGACTGTCTTGTTGCCTTTGGCTTTTATAGGAAAGGAAGAACTGCAAGTCATAGTACA
Organism: Dendropsophus ebraccatus; assembly: GCF_027789765.1. Classification (NCBI taxonomy): domain Eukaryota; kingdom Metazoa; phylum Chordata; class Amphibia; order Anura; family Hylidae; genus Dendropsophus; species Dendropsophus ebraccatus. The sequence continues at coordinate 31,787,307 of NC_091459.1, forward strand.
AAGAAAGATGGGTGGTGGAAAAAAAAACCATAACTACACTTATTTTACCCTCCTCCGCAAATTATTGAGCTGGCATGTGTATTTAGAGGACTCCGAAAAAGACATTAACAAATAATAAGACCCTGCCGCTACTTGAAAAAAGGAGGCACTAAAAGAGCTTTTGAGGGAAAATTTACAGCAATCAGCCTGCTCTTGGTGAATATGTGATGTGTGCCATAGACAACATTCCTATTAATTCCCACTTGTCTTTTATAGCCAGAGACCAACCTCATTTCTGCTCTTATTGTGCTCAGCGAGAGTCTACAGAATCTGTGTCTGGCATGCTTCTTCTTTAAAACACAATATAATTGCCTGCCAGTGAAGATGCAGTATGAAGTTTTAACTTCCTTCGCTCATTTAACTTTAGAGAAAGTTTGAATGAAAGAATGAATGAATGAATGAATGAATAAATAAATGGGTATTTTATCCTATAAGAAAAACATGTATTTTAATGACAATTTTTCGATATCCTCATATCCCCTCTGAATTTGCCTTTGCATAAAATAAATAAATAATAATAATAATAATAATAATAATAATAATAATATAAAAAATAATATAATTAAAAATAATAATAAAGCTGTGATAACGCTTGGGCATTAATGTGATGGGAGAACTACAGTACCCAGAAAAAGTATCACAATTAAAGCGGCACTATCAGCAGGTTCTTTCCAGAGAACCTGCTAATATGCCGCAGTAGCTGTGTCCTTCAGTAGTATATGGGCATTACTTTCACCTCTCTCCTCCCCCGCATTGTTTCTAAAATCGCTAAGTGCTTATATGCAAATTACTTGCTTAAGAGCATTTAGGGTGTTGCTCGGGGCCGACTAGCATCGCCACGCCGCGCCCAGACCAGCCCGCCTCCTCCCATCCCGCCCACTTTGCACATTCACAACTGCATAGTGGGCTCTATACATGGCGGCTGCGCAGGGAAGCAGTCCCTTCGGACTGAATCCCCCGGGCCACCGCCGAACCTCCCAGAGGTCCCTCAGGGCGTACGTATAAGATATACTTATACTTAAGAAACCACCGGGAGGATCGGCGGCAGCCCGGGGGATTCACACATGCGTGGGAAGCAGCCCGTCTCCGACAGGACAGGACTGCTTCCCTGCACAGCCACCCTGTATAGAGCCCATTATGCAGTTATGAATATGCATTGTGGGCGGGACAGGAGGGGGCGTGCTGGGCGTAATGCAGTGATGCTCTCTGGCCCCAAGCAACGCCCTAAATGCTCTTAAGAGCATTTAGCGATTTTACAAATAATGCGGGGAAGGAGAGGGGTGAAACTAACTGCCATATACTATTGAGGGACACAGCTACTGCGGCATGTCAGCAGGTTCTCTAGGAAGAAGCTTCTGATAGTGCTGCTTTAAGCTATGTTCTCTCAACAGAAAACAACAACCTTCTTTCTGGACAACCATCAGTTTAGCACCAAAATAAGGCTTTGTATTAAAAATGATGGCAGTATCATGATCATTATTTGCGGCCATCATGATAGACAGCCATCTTGTGCTGCTAAAAAGAAGGACGATATTCTCCTGTTGTGCCAAATAATGATCATGATATTCTCCTGTTGTGCCAAATAATGATCATGATATTCTCCTGTTGTGCCAACATAGCCCTAGAGTTATTTAGCTTCAAGAAAGACAGCTAGTGGATAGCCTATAACTTTTATATCAGGGGGGCATAAATAAATCATGTCTCCCCTGATTTATTTAAAACTAGGACTGTATCTCCAACAAGGAGACAGCCTCTATGTCTAGGTGAAAAAAAGTTTCTACACCAGCACAGAAAAGGATTATTTACTGTAAGAGCAGTAGCACTATGGTATTCTCTGCCAGAAAAAATAGTCATGGTAAATTCAATAATAGAAGAATCAAAAGGGTCTGGATGCACTTTTAGAGGGAAATAATATTAGAGGTTAGAGTCACTAGATTCTGGGGAAGGGTCATCAAACCAGAGAATTTATTGTGATCGGCGGATTTGGAGTCGGGAGACATTTTTCTCATTAAAATTAGTAAAATTGACAACAAACTCGTTTTTTGGTTTTTTTTTGCATAAATCCTCAATATGTTGATTAGGTGTATCGGTGCACTGGGCGCAGTACTACAGCCCTCAGTACTCTGCAGTGATGAGCGGCCAAAGTTACAGCACTGCAAAGCTGGCAGGCACTTTGATGAACAGAGGTTTGTAATACTGCCCTCCCATATACTGAACTGCTTAATTAACATATTGCTAAGAATTGAAGAAAATGGCGCTGAGGATGAATTAAGAAAACTACCTTCTTTTGCAGCATCCCTGGCCCTATAGCAACACAACAGTATGTAAGACCTTCAACAAAGTTCTTTGTTTGCGTTTTACATATAATAAAGAGTTCAAGGTGTTGACTTTGTCTTTAAACTCCCCAGATTTTAATCCCCCTGAGCATCTGTAGGATAAGCCATGGAGACCCACTTTGCAGTTTACAAGATTTAAAGGGGTTATCCAGCACAAAAGAAACATGGCCACTTTGCTTTAGTGACAGCATCACTCTTGTCTCCAGTTTGGGTGGGGTTCTGCAACTCAGTTCCATTGAAGCGAATGGCACTTAAAGGGGTTATCCAGCGCTACAAAAACATGGCCACTTTTCCCCCTACTGTTATCTCCAGTTCAGGTGTGGTTTGCCATTAAGCTCCATTTACTTCAATGAAACTGAGTTGTAAAACCCCACCCAAACTGGACACAACAGTAGGGGGAAAGTGGCCATGTTTTTGTAGCGCTGGATAACCCCTTTAATTGCAAACCACACCTGAACTGGAGACAAGAGTGGTGCTGTCTCTGGAAGAAAGTGGCCATGTTTTTGTAGCGCTGGACAACCCCATTTAAAGTGTCTGCTGCTAACATGCCAAATACAGCAGAACACCTTTAGAGATCTTGCGGTGTCCATGTCCGAAAGGGTGCAACTTGTTTTGGCAAAACAAGGGCTCTGGTGACCTATTAGTCAGGTAACTCTAATGTTAACAATCAATAGAGTAGAGATCTTTATCAAGTCATCACCTATTGTGTAGAACAAAACATTTCACTCTATTCTCAGCTTCTTCCTGCTTCCTATGATATTTTTGCACGCAAAAACCTCTCACACACAGCCAAGTACTGACTGCAGTGGTAATCCCAGTGGTGACCCACCTCAGCCAATGAATTGTTGAGTGGGCAGAAAAAGGATGTGATAGAAAGCAGAACGAATCACTGAGTTCTGAGAACCAGCTGTCGCCCCAAATTTAATAGGGGGGGGGGCTTGAGATAAAATTACCTCACCTCACCTATAAAAGAGTTCAACATTAATATTAGGTGTGTGTTTAAATAACTACTGCTATTTAGTGCAACCCAATAATAACTGCAATTAAGAGGTCAAGAACGGTTGAAAGTAGGGTCATGGTGAAGCCACAGGGTACACGTTACATGTTGCCAGTAAGTATTGTGCATGTGAACAGAGTTCCGGCTTAATAAGGTAGCATGAAGTCAAGAGAAAACGCCAGCTTACCGCTTTCACTGTGCATGCGGCATGGACTCTCCAACGGTGTGTGATTCAAATCCAATAATAAAGTCCAAGGTCCAGCTAAGTGATAAATGAATAACTTTATTTTTCTCACCATCTTGCCATTAGCCCCAACAAGACGCCAGCACGTTTCAGCGGCCTTACACAGCGTTAATCATGGTGTAATGCGGTAGCATCACCATGCGAACCTACCCACAGAAAGCAAATAAAGGATATACTAAATACTAATTTACTATCATTAAAGGGAATCTGTCACTAGGTTTATTCTGCCTTAAATGAGAGCAGCATAAACTAGTGATATAAATGCTGAACAGATAAGTGTATTACTTACATCATTCTGTTCAGCCGTTCTCCTAATATGCAGGAGAATAGGATTCTTACCACACCTCTCCCCCCGCCCTCCAGCTGCTGTATAAAGGTTGACTGCCTATACACAGCATGGATAGATAACTGCCAATCCGTTGGGCGGAGTTTTCTGCTTCTCATGAATATCCAGGACTACTGGGCTCATGCACATAATGGAGAGGACTACTTATTGTCCATGTTATTCAGGAGAAGATCTCTGTATCAGCTGCACAGAACAAAGTAAGTGATACATCATTCTGTTCAGCTTTTTCTGACTAATTCATGCTACCCTTAGATAGGACAGCATAATCCTGCTGACAGTCTCTTGAAGTATATTAGATTGACTATGATATTGCATTAATACTGGTTCATTGTTTATACCCTATATTGCATTTTATTCTACATTGTAGCGTTATTTATCTTAGTGGTGAGCATTTTTGCCTTGCAACACTAGGATCCTAAGTCCACATCCCACCAAGGACAACACCTGGAAGGAGTTTGTATGTTCTCCCCACATTTGAGTGGGTTCCTCTTCAGACTTAGGTGGATTTTCCGCTTAGCTTGTGAGTCTTAAAGGGGTTATCCAGTGCTACAAAAACATGGCCACTTTCTTTCAGAGACAACACGACTCTGGTCTCCAGTTCAGGTGCGGTTTGCAATTAAGGTCCATTCACTTCAATGGAACTGAGCAGCAAAACCCCGCCCAAGCTGGAGACAAGAGCGATGCTGTCTCTGGAAGAAAGTGGCCATGTTTTTGTAGCGCTGGATAACCCCTTTAATACTGACAGGGATTGATCTGAGTGATCACAAGCTATATAAAGTGCTGCGGAATAAGTTGTCGCTATATAAATAAAGAAATTATTATGATGTTTTCTTTTGCTTCAACCATTGTAACTACATACTGCACGATCAACAATATTAATTACATTGGGACAACATGTTTCTTTCCTCCGGTCTAACACTTCACACTATCAGGTACAGTATGTAGTATTCATTTAACTGGCTTTTTTAGTGGATTTGGTTTCAGTTACTATTAACGATAAATCATTATTCATCCTTTTTTAAATTAATTGCTGAAATAGCTTTGGATATAAGATGCTCCCTACAAAGGGCCACAAATAATGATGAAAGACGCTGAAGTGTTCTCATGTGTTGCTTGGACCAAAAGCAGAAAAGGGATTATTGCAGCTGAGCTGCCCACATGGAATTTGTACTCAATCCTCCCACCCACCTTTCCACTGTCTATTATTCTCCCTTTCTAGGCTTCTCCACTGTCCTCTAACTACCCTTCTCTGGAGTAGTTTGAGAACACAGAAAGAAAAAGTTAAAAAAAAAAAAAAAAAAATGTGATTCCATTAGTAATTAACTATGGAATTTTCAAGGACATAACATTGCTTTTGTGAGGTGTCAATACAAACACTTCTGTCTTCAAACTCCAGTCCTTGGCTGAGACATTTATGTCATTAAGAGCTGTACGGCTAAAGAACAAATAAAAGAAGTAACATGATTATTGCAAAAGGACACTTATAGTCATCTTTTAAAACCAGCTGATATATATATATTTTTTTTTCATATATATTTTTTTCCATCATTGTGAATTCTCAGAGGTCATTACTAGCTAAGCTAAGACTGGAGCATAATAAAAAAATATATATATATATTATTTTAATTTTTTTTAAGTTAATTAAGGAGTGGTATTAAATACATAGTGGCAAAATTCATTGAGCTGTTAGCAAAGCAGCAAAGACCGGGTTAATACAAAGCCTGTTTGTTAATGAGTAGCGTGTAGCGAGTCTGGTTTCACAGAGCGTTCTGCGTTGCCGTGTTGTCAAAGTCTCTCTTTATTATGCATTAGAAACAGTTGTTAATTGGTTTGCTGAAAGCCTATTGCAGTAGCCGCACTGATAAAAAGACCTAGGTGCCCTATCCTCTTGTTTTCCCCAGTTCTAAAAAAGAAAACGCTGTACAAACTTCAAAGTCTCTTCCAGTATGTATTTGCAGAATCCCAGGTCTTTTGTATTCCCTGTCCTCCACCGAGGGGACTCATTGTGCATTGATCATCAGTGGTAGACCTATGCCTGGGTGCCAAGGGCTATACTGCATGTTCATGGCTCATACTGTCATTACCATTTTTTTTTTCTTCCCCTATTTCAAGCAACTTACAGAAAATGTCTGAAAGACTGTTCTCCTTAATGGGATGAATTATGTTGTGCAAAACTACACTAGCATTTTAGTAACCTTACAGAAAAGTAGCTCAGACGCTGCATTTTGTAAGAATTTTGAGGGAGAGGCATCCTTCATTTTGTCCTCTTCTGGCATAGCTGATACAATTATTGTAAGGGAAATTACATTATTATAAAAGGTGTATTTAAAGAAAAGGCACTTTACAGAAGGAGCTTAGCATGGGAAAATGTTCTATTCACACAAAGCCTTGTTCGCCAAAATAGGAAGCCAAAGAATGACTGACTGTCTCATCAAAAATACCTTTTTTTTTTCTTTATATAAACTGACGCTTTCTGCAGAACAGGCTTACGTGAACTAAAAGCTCATAGACTAAAAAGGTATTTATAGCCGTCAACTGCTCGGCGTCCATTGATAACAAGCGATTATTTTATTTTAGTTAGTAAAAACTAAGGCAGATCCGATGTTTTAGTAGCTAAATATAAGTCATTTCAGATAATATGACAATGGTAACAATGAGACTTAAAGCGACTCTGTACCCACAATCTGACCCCCCCAAACCGCTTGTACCTTCAAATAGCTGCTTTTAATCCAAGATCTGTCCTGGGGTCCGTTCTGCAGGTGATGCAGTTATTGTCCTAAAAAACAACTTTTAAAGTGTCAGCTCTTTGCCCAATGGCTGTGGCCTAGATTGTGTGTGCATTACGTTGGCACACCCTCTCTGTCCCTCCTCCCCACCCTCTTCATAATTAGAACATTTTCTCCTGTCTGAACATTGCACAGGTGCCTTAACGTTCCAGCCCATGTGCCGTGCTGACACAGCTGAGGAATAGGAGACAGGGGCGGGGAGGAGGGACAGAGAGGGTGTGCCAGCCTAATGCACACACAATATAGGCCACAGCCATTGGGCACAGGGCTGCAAGTTTAAAAGTTGTTTTTTAGGACAATAACTGCATCACCTGCCGAGCAGACCTCGGGACAGATCTTGGATTAAAAGCAGCTATCCAAAGGTACAAGCGGTTTGGGGGGGGGGGGGTAGATTGTGGGTATAGCGTTGCTTTAAAAACATTCACATAGATTAGTAATTCATTAAAATAACTTTATTAGGTGATGGAGCCCTTTAAAAAATTGCCACTTGGCCCATTCTGGCACCTTAATAAGAAAGTCGTCATAGAAATAGCGACGTAACCCCTCTTGTCTAATTTACCATTCTCCACATAGCATGTTGTGCATTTATCAGCACAGTTCTATTGAAGTTAATGGAGTTAAATTTTAATACCACACACAAACAGTTGTTTTAAGGTTGTTAGAGCTTTTCTTTTTTTTCTATACCTCGATAACCTCGTTAATACCCTTTGTCCTTTTAGTTTCTCTTCACCATCCTTTCGCCAGTTGGTTCTCCTCTGTCAACCGATGGTAGTATCACAGATAGAGTTGACTGGAAGAAACAAAGATGGAAACACAAATCACTTTTTTCATAAATGCAAAACTTTTCTTATTTTTTAATACGATGTACAGTCCATAACAGATGTTGTTTGCCTCTTTAATATGCAGATATATGCAGGCACTGCACTGAAGCCTTAAAAAAATCTCTGGGGTCTTTATTGGGACACTTAGGGAGAAAGAGGTGTGATTATAGCATGCTGGCTTCTCATAAATACAAAAGAAGTGAATGCAGCAGGTGCTGCAACCTCACTGATTGTACAATAGACTGCAATGAAATGTTCTACAACAGCACTAATGCTGCGTTTACACGAAATGATAATTGGCCCGATCGTACGATTAAAGATGCCGGAGTAACGTTTTTTTTATGTCATAACGATCAGCGTTTAGACGGAAAAATACATCATACGGAAAACTTGTTTTGCGATCGCTTAAGCCTATCTCACACATTGGTTAAATCGGCGAACGACTGTTTACACGGTCTGTGAATTTTTTGCCAACTACGAACGACGATTTGAGAACATGTTGTAAGATCAAAATGAACGATTTCTAGTTCGTCTTTTAATCGTTCGCTGCGTTTACACGTACGATTATCATTCGAATTCGATCGTTGTCGCGCAAATTCGCACGATAATCGTTACGTGTAAACGCAGCATAAGGGGGTTTCATGTCTGGCCATGACTGTTAAGGGACTCTCTACTTTTGTACTCACTTATTGCAGTAAAATGTGTTACGCACACCCTACTAAAACAGTCCACGCACCCACTCACAATCGCTGCCACTACCTGTCTTTTTCAGCAGACAGGATGCCACAGTTCCATACACACAAATGCACTCTACGCTCTCTAGTAATATCCCAGTAACTGATAAAAGCCACAGATTTACAGGGAGGCTAAGATTCTTTAGGACCACAAGCAGGGCCGTATTTACCACTAGGCACCCGTGGTCCGGTGCCGAGGGCAGCACCTTGCAGGGGGGCAGCACCAGGGAGCAGGGGGACAGAAAAACTAATTTTTTTGTTTTTATTTTTTTTAGTTTCCCTCCTCCCGTTCAGACTTGCCAGTAAATCTGGTGTCAGGGGGGTATGGTGGTATTGGTCAGGTCTGGTATCGCCAATAGGTGCGTGTGGATGGGGCGTCTTCAGGTTTAGTGCCTAGGGCAGCAGCAGCTGTTAATACAGCCCTGACCACAAGGCAAACAATTAAAGTTTTAGGCTTTAATATATGAAGGTACAGTACTTACAAAAAGAGAGCTTAGAGAAGGAAAGGGGAGCTTCACATCTCAAAAGGAATCCAGTCATCTTGGAGTCGAACTTGGAAAAGTTGTGTCACTATTTATAACCTAACTAAAAGTCTCTTTGCATTACAGTGGGTACTGGCAGGAGTACTGTGGGAGGGGAGGAGACAGGGTTGCAAGACAATGATGAACATCTGAGGGAAAGCAATGCATTCTGGGAATTGTAGTACTGAGCAAATGCACAACCAGGAAGTACCGAGATAATACACACACATACCCCTCCCCCAAAAATGGATTTTTGGTGATTTTAGAATAGGGGCAAACAGGTAAGCAATGCTGTATGCTCCTGCAGCATGTTTGGGTAACTTCTCTACCGTGCACAGTTATTTTTTGTATACAACACATAATAACTACATTTTTATTATTTTCATCCCTAATAAATTACAACTTACTGTTTCCCCTTAATGACTTGGCCTCACTTCATCAGTTATAATGCACTGTGCCCAACTGTTATAATGCACTTTGCCCCCCTTAGTAACTGATATTGTGCCCTCTTCGGTTATAATTTACTGACCCCATGTTATAGTAAACTGTGCCCCTTAATAACTTATAATACACTGTGTCATATTAAAAACCACTGTGCCCCCCTAATACCTTACAACACACAGTGCCCCCACGTCATTTTTACATATTATGAACCTAGCCACAGGCTGACATCCCCTAGGCTGGGAGTCCTGTGGTAATAGATCACACCTTGCTTATAGAAGCTTTTACAGCTGGCAGCTAACATGGCTTATTACACAGCTCCCCCTTTGAACTGTATGGAGTTTGGTTTTTCCGTCCTTCACTCACTGAAAATTATCCTGGTGATTAGGGATGGTCCGAACCTGCCTAGGGCTGTGGCTGTATCCCAGTTTTCCAGGCGGTCCTCCCGCTGTATCCACCCTCCGCATGGAGGTTTAAGACAGCGGGAATCATTGCCAAGGGTCCGGGTTTGTACGAACCCGAACCTCGGCAGGTTCGGACCATCCCTACTGGTGATCACATGTAACATAGATCTACCTTCCAGAAAGAGTACTGTTACAGATGTTTTAGAGTCCCATACATATGGGGCACACATTTGGGATATGGACTAAACCCAGTCAGAAGCCAAGGTTTGGCCCATAAAACTCAATGGTCCTGCTTAGCTGTACGTCAGCATGCTTTTTGTCATTTTTCCAACGTACAACCTGACAAAGACAACCTGACAAATTCTAGGTTTTTTTTTTCCAGGTAGCAACGGTGAGTTCTTTTTAAAAAGGGTTGTCCAGTGCTACAAAAACATGGCCACTTTTGCCCCACTCTTATCTCCAGATTGGGTGGGGTTTGAAACTTCCATTGAAGTAAATGGAGCTTAATTGCAAACCACACCTGGAGACAAGAGTGGTGCAAAAATGGCCATGTTTTTGTAGCACTGGATAACCCCTTTAAGGGATTCATTATATCAGCTTGTAGCTGTTTGTATTACTTTTAATCCCCCCCCCTTTTTTTGGAGGTGCAATATTAAATTGCAATAAAAAAAAAAAAGTGTATGGCAAACAGTATGGTCTAACAAGATGCCCTTCCTGCAGTATCTTTCTGCTACAGACATGCATTACACACAAAATCAGGAGCCTGTTCTTGACAGTACAGAAAAATAAGACAATCTTCATTTGTCACACTTTTAAAAAAAGAATTGAAAAACCCAAAGATCCATTTGAAAAAAACAAAAAAAAAAACAGACATTTTGCACGAGCATCGCAGCACTTGAAAGTACTCAACGCTTAAACAAGTACCATGTGGTGCACAAGTAAAATTCATAGTCTCCTCCCCGTATGTTTGGCGACTTAAATCAGCCAATAAACATGCATGGGAGGGACTGGGAGGTCATGCTACATAGCAGCTATGTTGACTGCTGTCATAGCAGTGATTGGACGGCTGCATCAGGTGACCTGGGTGTAAATAGACTCAGGTCTCCAGATGCTCCACCCACTTACAGTTACTTAGCTGACAGGGAGAGCTGCTGGAGCAGGGACAGAGCAGGTGTAGGGCTTAGATGATATAGTTAGGTAGAAGATTAGTTTTTAACAATCAACAGTCCATTTAAGGACTAGTAGAAGTAATAAGAGGTGATCGAACAGCGCTGATGTTCAGGTCCGTACAAACTCGAACCATCAGTATTTGACTCCCGCAGTCTTCCCGTTCCGTAGGGAGACAGGCCGAGTCCCGCCTGGAAAACAGAAATACAGCCTGGGCCATAGGTTGTATCCCTGTTTTCCGGGTGGTACTCGGGCTCTCTCCACCTTCCCCACGGAAAGGGAAGACTGCGGGAGTCAAATACTGATGGTTCGAGTTCCTACGATCCTTAACATCAGCGCTGTTCCATCATCTCTAGTATCTCTAGAATGTGATTGAATGAGCTAATTCCATACAATATACCAATACTGGAAAGGATAGTATAGTGGTATATAGGTAATAGTAGTTGTCAGTTATATCCACATACCACACTATAGTAAAGTCCTTTTTAGGACTAGAAAAAGAGAAAATAAAATAATCTTTCATACAGTATAGAACCAGTGTTATCCGGTCTAACCAGTGGCATAAAATGGCAATCTTGGGGTAATTACTGAGTATATACTGCTGTATACTGTGCTACACTTTTTTGCGGACAGTAGTATACTCACTATGGTACAAAACTTGAATATGTATTGTTTTCTGACTGGTGTCTGGAAAACAAAGCACAAAAAAATCATCAGCCATACAGTATAATACCAGTGTCATACAGTCTAAGCATTGTCCTAGTGCGACTGTGCAGTGATGGGGATTGAGTATACGCCGATATATATTGTGCTATTTTTTTTTTTTTTTTTTTGCTGACAGTACTATACTCACTATTGTCCAAAATATGAATACATTTATTTTCCTGCCTAGTGTTATACCTTTCTTGAAAAATCATCTGCCATCCAGTATAGTACCAGTGTAATACAGTCTGACTATTGTCTTAGTGCGACCGGCAGTGGTGGGGATAGAGTACTCACTACTGTCCAAAACATGAATACATTTATTTTGCTGCCTAGTATTATCCCTTTTTGAAAACAAAGCACAAAAATAATCATCTGCCATACAGTATGATACCAGTGATAAACAGTCTAACAGTCTCAGGTTGGTGACTAAGTATACCCCGTTTTATACTTTTTTCCCACTTTGAACTGGACTTTACCTTGGGGTGGGTGCATAATAACATCGCACTTCCAAAGTGGCATAATTCAGGGAGTCCTTATTGCATCCATGCAGGGGCGTAGCTAATGTCTCTTGGGCCCTGGTGCAAGAGGTCAACTTGGGCCCCCCCCCCCCCTTCTCGATGCTATTGGTAGATATATATCTCAAGACTGATATTACCAATAATACCAGTATACAGGAAATATTATCACCGTACATATTACCGCCATATTGTTACTAAACAAATCCTGTTTACTGAGACCCATATTACCAGTACACAAGGGGAAATATTACTGCCACACCACAACCCTCACCACCATATTGTTACTGACCAAATCCAGTATACTAAATCCAATAAAACACAGTACCGGATAACAACAAATAATACCACCACATACTGACTAACACCACTGCTGCTACTGACTAATACCACCACATACTGACTAACACCACCACTGCTACTGAATATAATCCTCTGTACATAGACCAATATCACCTCATCCAGTCATATAGAGGTGGATGCAGCTCCACACAGGCTCTATACACCATATAAATTACAGTGCAGTTATATCAAGTGACTCACAGGGGACGTCTTCTCTGATCGTAGTTCTTCCCTTTTCATCTTCTTCTCCATCTGTCCTGGGCCATTATGAGAACGTCTGAGCCACGAATCCACAGAATCTGCCAGACAGACATATTAGTCTCCTCACACTGACACCATCCTCATCTCTATACACACTGCACATCTGTACTGTCCCCTTTACACCCTCATTTAGCAGCTAGCCCTGACACTATGTGATCCCCTTATAGTACATATCCCCCTCTGTGCATGCCCTATTGTATACACCCCCCATGTAGTCCACCTTATAGATGGCCCCCCAATGTTTCCCCCTTATAGATGCCCCCCCATGTTATCCCCCATATAGATGCCCCCCATGTTATCCCCCATATAGATGGCCCCCCATTTTATCCCCCTTACAGATGCCCCCCATGTTGTCCCCTCCTCCTGCCCCTTCATCACCATACTACCACCCCCTTCATCCTCCTGCCCTCCATCATCATACCACTACACTCTTCATCATCCTCTTGTTCCTTCATCATCATACCACTACACCCCCATCATCTTTTGTTTCATCATCATCATACCACTACACCCCCCATCATCCTCTTGTTCCATCATCATCATACCACTACACCCCCATCATCCTCTTGTTCCATCATCCTCATACCACTACACCCCCCATCATCCTCTTGTTCCATCATCATCATACCACTACACCCCCCATCATCCTCTTGTTCCATCACCATACCACTACACCCCCATCATCCTCTTGTTCCATCATCCTCATACCACTACACCCACCATCATCCTCTTGTTCCATCATCATCATACCACTACACCCCCATCATCCTCTTGTTCCATCATCATCATACCACTACACCCCCCATCATCCTCTTGTTCCATCATCATCATACCACTACACCCCCATCATCCTCTTGTTCCATCATCATCATACCACTACACCCCCCATCATCCTCTTGTTCCATCATCATCATACCACTACACCCCCATCATCCTCTTGTTTCATCATCATACCACTACACCCCCATCATCCTCTTGTTTCATCATCATACCACTACACCCCCCATCATCCTCTTGTTCCATTATCATCATACCACTACACCCCCATCATCCTCTTGTTCCATCATCACCATACCACTACACCCCCATCATCCTCTTGTTCCATCATCATACCACTACACCCCCATCATCCTCTTGTTTCATCATCATACCACTACACCCCTCATCATCCTCTTGTTCCATCATCATCATACCACTACACCCCCATCATCCTCTTGTTCCTTCATCATACCACTACACCCCCCATCATCCTCTTGTTTCATCATCATCATCATACCACTACACCCCCATCATCCTCTTGTTCCATCATCATACCACTACACCCCCATCATCCTCTTGTTCCATCATCATCATCATACCACTACACCCCCCATCATCCTCTTGTTTCATCATCATCATACCACTACACCCCCATCATCCTCTTGTTCCATCATCATACCACTACACCCCCATCATCCTCTTGTTCCATCATCATACCACTACACCCCTCATCATCCTCTTGTTTCATCATACCACTACACCCCTCATCATCCTCTTGTTTCATCATACCACTACACCCCCCATCATCATACCACTACACCCCCCATCATCCTCTTGTTCCATGATCATACCATTACACCCCCCATCATCCTCTTGTTCCTTCATCATACCACTACACCCCCCATCATCATACCACTACACCCCCCATCATCCTCTTGTTCCATGATCATACCACTACACCCCCCATCATCCTCTTGTTCCTTCACCATACCACTACACCCCCCATCATCCTCTTGTTCCTTCACCATACCACTACACCCCCATCATCCTCTTGTTCCATCATCCTCATACCACTACACCCCCCATCATCCTCTTGTTCCTTCATCACCATACCACTACACCCCCCATCATCCTCTTGTTCCACCACCATACCACTACAGCCCCCATCATCCTCTTGTTCCACCACCATACCACTACAGCCCCCATCATCCTCTTGTTCCACCACCATACCACTACACCTCCCATCATCCTCTTGTTCCACCACCATACCACTACACCTCCCATCATCCTCTTGTTCCACCACCATACCACTACACCCCCCATCATGTCCTTTAAAACAAAAAAATCTTTACTCACCTGAATGGTTCCTCTAGTCTTCTAGTCACGCGCGCTGGCGGGCTTCTCGCTGCGGGGGCGGGGCTTCCCGCGGAGGGGGCGGAGCTTCGCGGGACCTGTCTTTTTGCCTACCTGATGCTCCCAGCCCCGCACGTCAGCCGGCCCCGTCCCAGCCTCCTCTTGTGATCGCAGGCAAAACATTGCTTGCGGTCACAAGAGGGAGTGGGAGGGGAGCAGTGCAGTGGCCCGCGGGCCCCCCCTAGGTAGCGGCCCGGTCGCGGCGGCGACCGCCGCGACCGTGGTAGCTGCGCCACTGCAAGCAGCTTCGGGGACACAGCAAGGTGGCATGGGGGGCCCAGCCGGGCCCCCCTGGCTGGCGGGCCGGGTCGCAACTGCGACCGTTGCGACCCCTGTAGCTACGCCACTGCATCCATGCATGCTCCCCTGCTGTGCCAGTTGCATTTCCGTGGTGTTTCCTTCACTTCCTAAGAATTTAAGGGGCACCAGACACTTTTCCCTCTGCCGAATAGGAGGTTCCTGAAAAAATACTTGAGTCTCCCATTGACTTCAATGGGGTTTGTTACTTAAATTGATCACTTGAGTATCGAAAAATACTAAACTTGAGTAATGAGCATTCGGGCATTTTAGTACTCGCTCATCTCTATTGAACAGACACGAAAGGCTCTATTACTAAAGGCCAAATCCAGCAGCTATTTCCCCGTGTAATAGCGGGGCAGTGATCAGCTGACAAACAAAGAAATGCCCTCGCATTGGCTGATTGCTTACTTTAAACATGTCAACAGATAATCCACAGTCAGCTACATATCTCTCCGTATAATGACATGTGCAGCCAACAGCTGATTAACAGAAAGTGCTGCATGATCAACCTAGAAAAGTCCGTGCAGTCTTGGTCACATGATTATCAATCCGTGCAATAGGCTCTGTAAGGGAATGGCAATCTAACTGGTGCTCACTTACACTGTGGGTCAAGTCTTGTAATATGGCCTTAAAGTGTCACTGTCTTTTTTTTTTTTTTTTACCAATATCTGCATTCAAAAACACTTTCCCCAGGTCGCCCCCCCCCCCCTCCTCTTTCTCTTTCACTGCTTATTATCAAGCAAATCCTGACTCTTTTACATCAGTCGAGCCCTGTGTAACCTATGGAGAGGGGAGGGGGAAGGAGGGAGGAAGGAGATTAGTTGCCAGCAGAGAGCAGAGAACAAAGGATAACACAGCTGGACCTGTGTGAAAGCCAGTATTCAAAAGTCAGAGCGGTCAGGGCCAACTTCAGAGGAGATAGTCCGGTGATGTAGCTGTAAATTAACTCTTTGTTGTCCTGTTTTGGTGCCTCATCTCCCTCAATCCCTCCCCTCTCCATAAGAAAACCATGAAGACGGGGGAGAGCTTTAAACTGCTTTTTCATGATAAAAATGCATTTTTTTGGCTAATAAACCCAATTACAAAGTTTCTTAAAATCGCCTGTACTATTGATTTCAGCAAAATAAATTTAAACGAAATTTAAATGAAAAATAATTAGATCTATGTGTAATTGCGCAAAAGATTAGCTGGTTTTTTTTGTTGTTGTTGTTTATTTGTCTTTAAGCAAGCTTAGCAGTTTTTTTTTTATCAGGCAAAACTTACATATGAACAGTTTGGAAAGGTGAACACAACTGGTATCCAAAGTGCACAAATTCCTGCAGAATTCCAGTTGTACAGTTTGTGGCTCTGTCAGACAATATGGCAATATAGAAGCTGATAAGCGATCAGTCTCACGCTACTTCACAACTGTACATGACAGAGAGTTTTCTCTGCTTGGGTTTTCTCTGGCAATAAAAATGTTTACTGATCTTTGACTGGCAGGGACGGGTAGCTACTGGACCATGAAGCATTCTGGATTTTTACATTAGCAACTCGTCAAATAAATTGTCTAAATGTTAAACAAGATAAAATATACCTTTACCTTAAATTACCTTATAGGGCTATGTTCATACACAGTTTCTTTCTTCAAATAAGGTCCAGGGTTTTAATTTAAAATTACGACCATTTTCTTGAATGATTTCCATTGACGTATATGGCAACAACGTCCGTTTTTAGATTTTTTTTTCTTACCGTCCTCTCACCATAATTTATACAACATGTGGAGGAAATTTAAAAATAGCCACACCCAAAAGGGTGTAAAAAAGCAGCCGTTTTGAACCTAAACTTTAATAATGTACCAATGGCCATCAGTGGCAAGTATGCAAGTATCCAAGTATTTGATGCTTAAAACAACAACCGTTATTTTGAGTAATCAATAGCGGCCATTGAAAATCGTTGTGTGAACATGGCCTAAGAATGCTTTTGATAACGGATCAAAACGGATCCGTATTTTTTTACGGACACAAAAATGAGGTCGACTACATTTTGATCCCTTTTTTTTGGAAGTCAAGGGAAAAACGGATCAAAATGGATGCACACAAATGCATCCGTTTTTCATCCGTTGTTTTTTTTTTCTTTACTAAAAGAAAAAAAAAACAGATTGCAAAAACGTAGAGTAAATCCAGCCTAACGTGTTTTTAAGCATGTAGACATATATTCATTATGTGGTATTGCAGTTTTTATATTATTATTTTTATTAGGTGCACTATTTTTAAGTCAGGTCAGACAAGACAGGTCGGTTAGAAAAAATGGAGTTGTATCTAGAGATGAGCGAACCTCGAGCATGCTCTTTCAGCATTTGATTAGCGGGGGCTGCTGAAGTTGGATAAAGCCCTAAGGCTATGTGGAAAACATGGATATAGTCATTGGCTGTATCCATGTTTTCCAGACAACCTTAGAGCTTTATCCAACTTCAGCAGCCAGCGCTAATCAAATACTGAACGTTCGGGTTCGGATGGACTCGAACCCAAACCCGGTTCGCTCATCTCTAGTTGTATCCCATCTAGTATACTCAGGTGCCCTGATTCAACTGCTGTTTTTATTTTGTTGTTATGCTTACACTTCAAGGCTATGCTTACACATAGTATTTTTGGTCAGTTTTTTAGTCAGTATTTTGCAACCAAAACCAGGAGTGGATTGAAAACACAGAAAAGCTATGTTCCCACACTGTTTAAATTGAGTGGATGGCAGGCATTTAATGGCAAAAAACAGCGGTTGTTTTAAAATAACAGCAATTATTTGCCAATAAATGGCAGCCATCCACTCAATTTTAACATTGTGTGAACAGATCCTTTCTGTGTTTTCAATCCACTCCTGGTTTTGGTTGCAAAATACTGAACAAAATACTGTGTGTGAACATAGCCCTAAAAGGGTTTTGTTCAAGGTGGTGTGAAAATCAGGCTCAGGGGCTGTCTATGAGGCTGAGAGGTTCAAATTAGACCCCCATCCCCTCAGTCTAGCACTCTAATGCTGGGTTTACACATAGCGATTATTGGGCGAATTTTAGCGATAAAGATCGAATTCGAACGATAATCGTACGTGTAAACGCAGCGAACGATCGAAAAATCGTTCATTTTGATCTTTTAACATGTTCATAAATCGTCGTTCGCTGATCGCAAAAAATTTGCCGATCGTTCCGTGTAAACAGTCGTCGCGCGATAGGGGAGCCGGGAATTTCAAACGGCTCCCCTTCAGCCAATCAGTGCTGCCATGCATTGATTGGCTGAAGAGGGGAGCCGGGAATTTCAAACGGCTCCCCTTCAGCCAATCAGTGCTGAAGAGGAGCACTGATTGGCTGAAGAGGAGCAGTTTGAAATTCCCGGCTCATCTCTTCAGCCAATCAGTGCGCTGAAGAGCCGGGGATGTCAGAAGACCTGCTGTGCGGAGCAGGTAACGTATGCTCTTGGCCGCGGCGGTGGGGGCGATCGGAGCGGCGACGGGGGGGGGGGGGGCGATAGGAGTGGCGGCGGGGGTGGCGATCGGAGCGGCGGCGGGGGTGGCGATCGGAGCGGCGGCGGGGGTGGCAATCAGAACGGCGGCGGGGGTGGCGATCGGGGCGGCGGCGGGGGTGGTGATCGAAGCGACGGGGGTGGCGATCGGGGCGGCGCAGGGGGCTGCGGTTGAGCGGGGGGGCGGGCCGGGCTGCGGGCGCACGATCGCAAAACGATTTATCCACACGATATATCGTACCGTCTAAACGCTGATCGTTATAAAAAAAAAAATTGTTACTTCGAAATCGTTAATCGTACGATCGGGCCAATAATCGCCTCGTGTAAACTTAGCATTACGGTGCGTTTACACAGACAGATTTATCTGACAGATCTTTTAAGCCAAAACCAGGAGCAGACTATAAACAGGGATCAGGTCATAAAGGAAAGACTGGGATCTATCCTGTTTTTAAATCCATTCCTGGCTTTGGCTTCCAAAATCTGTCACATAAATCTTTCTGTGTAAACACACCCTTACTTTTTACAATAAAGTACTCGCCTGTCTGACTATTCTGGGAAATTTGTAGACAGACAACTATATACTGTAGGTCCAGTTTCTCAGGAATGGGAGGGAATAATAACTAAATAAAAAATAAATATGTTGGAATCATGGCAACCAAGGCTGATGTAAGGACTTACGCCTTTGTAAAGGGGTACTCCAGTGGAAAAAAATGTATTTAAATCAACTGGTGTCACAAAGTTATACAGATTTGTACTCTACTTCTATATGCTGTATGTCCAGAAGAAAGGGGTGTTTTCTTTCCAGTCTGACACAGTGCTCTCTGCTTCCACCTCTGTCTGTGACAGGAACTGTCCAGAGCAGGAGAGATTTTCTATGGGGATTTACTGCTGCTCTAGACAATTCCCGTCACAAACAGAGGTGGCAGCAGAGAGCACTGTGTCAGACTGGAAAGAAAACTCAATTTTCTTTAGGACATACAGCAGCTGATAAAGGCTAGTTTCACACTATGTAAAAATCCCTACCCCCATGGTCTACAGCGGATTTACTGAGAGGTGCCAGTGAATTGGAGGTGGTCACAAAGCAGCCTATAAGCTGGTGTAAATTTTCATCATGCTAGCAGGCATAAATCATGACTCCTAAATTACATCTGTTTGTACTTTTTACTGAAAATGTTCAATAAGGGTGGGTTCACACCAACCAGATTAGCTGTCAGTATGTAAAGCCCCCCCCCCCCCTAAACCCATCGTGGCCTGGTGAATACTTTACCCATTCGTACTCCAGTCTTCTATTGTGGCTCCCGGTTCCCTGACGTCTCGTTCTGCCAATCAGTACACTGGCTCGCCACAGCTGCTGATTGAGCGGTACATCAGGAAGCCGGGAGCCACAGAAGCAGGCCTGAGATGGGTAAAGTATTCACAGGGCTGCTACGGGATAAGGGGGATGGGGCTTTACATACTCATAGCAGAATTATAATTTCGCTGTGAGTATGTAGACCTATACAAAATGACAGTACCAGGAATCGCAGCTGACTCTGCAGCGGAAATCACAGCATGAAATCTGCTGCGATCCAGTAAGTGTTAGCCCAACCGACAGGGGCAGCATCAGCACAGGGCTTACCTGGGCAAGTGCCGGGGCCCACAGTGTCTCTAGGGGCCCAGAAAGGGAGAGGGGCCTGGTGCTCTAATGTGAAGCCTGCTTACTGTAGTGCAGGGTGAGCAGCCTAAACATCAGAGGACACAGGAGATGAAGTGGGACCTGCAGAGAGAAAAGGGTGAAGGACCTGATCACATGACCCAAAGGTCCTCAACTTTACAGTGTGGGGCAGTAGTGGATTATAATAGGTCCTTTTCAGGGTACTGAGCTCCTGGGGGGCCCCATTGCCCCCCAAAAGATTTATACTTTGAGTGGTGTATTGTCTCCTGGCTACAGTTCTGCCATGATTTGAAAAAAAAAAATCACTGCTTTTTATCGCAATTTTGCACAAATGAGGTCATTATGACATTATCTATCCTGTACTATGAACACCACGCTAGTGCTGCCATAGTTACAGTGGGGTGTGGGGGGCCCAGGCTCGGTGAACAGCCACTGGTGTGAAGAGCAGCCCAATAGAAAGGAAGAGGAAGAAGACTGAACTGTAAGTGCTGTGTGTCAGTGTCGGTCAGTCAGTGTCAGTCTGCAAGTCAGTGTCTGTGTCGGCAATTTGTGTTTGTGTATGTCAGTGGTGTCTCAAGTGATTGTGCATAGTGTGTGGATGAGGGGCCCACTGAGGCTCTGTCGCTCGAGGGCCTGCAAAAACCTGGAGCCAGTCCTGCCACCCGAAACATTTAAAAAAAATGAATTAAAATTATTTAAAAGATTTATTTAAAAAAAATCATGTTCATCAGGCAAGCAGGACATACATCAGCCACAAACAAGTTTGGGCGTTTACACAAACCAAACGGTTTATGCAAAAATGTGTGCCTTTTCGCCGGTATAAACCATTTGATAAATCCCACCAACATTTCACCTGCTCATTCTATATGTCAAGTACTACAGCTATACACACACTTACCACACCGGGACTACAAGGTTTTGCTGTATTCCATAAATCAGAAGCCACCGGTGGCGTATTGTAAATTAGACAGCATAGCTCTTACCAAAAGATGACATGATACGTTCTATCCATTGTATGCATATGTCAATGAGCAGGACCACACAATGACCTATTGTGTGAACAGCCCCAGTAAAGAATAGACGTTTCTGTCATGAAGGTGATTGTTGGACTAGGCTGTTATTGGATCAGAGCCCTAGCATGAATTCCTTTATGGTTTATCATGGCCTGTTGGTACCACTGAAAATGTCATGATCTTTTCTTCACCAAGGCCAGATGGTGTCCTTTTTGAGGACTTACTAATGCCCAGTTTTCCACATGTAAAACTCCTGGGAAAATGACCTAACTCGCAGCTGCTTAGTGAGGCTTGAGCAAATCTTTAGAAAAGACTTCTGTCAAGAAAAAAAGATTGTACCATTTTGTTTGAACTAAAGAGGGGGGGGGAGAGATTGTGTTCTGTAATATAGCTGTAAAAACAATTTACTGCAAGCTTGATGGAACATTTGTAGTGCATGTCCCCAAAAAACTGGATCAGCAGGATTGAATGTACAATGGATTAATAATAGTGACAGCTCAGTTTGATGCATTTTTTGCTACACTTAGAAAACAGTTCCTTTCTCAGGGAGCAGATGGCGTGAATGGAAACACTGAATGTGGCCTTAAAGGGTCAGCAAAGGACAAAAGTAAAAGATTCCCTGGTTAGCTGTAAGGAACCTGGGGAGGGGGGAGGGATTACACGAGCTGAGAAGGAATAGAAAATCAGGGTATTTACTAATGATCTGCAATAGATACTGGATACAAGTGCAGAAGAAGGAGAATATAAAGACGGGGCCAGAATGTAAAGATGGGGCCATTTCCTTTAAAATAAACAGGCATAGAAGTGATGCTTTAGCTTGGAAACCATTGAATGGGTTTGTAAATATCATTTAGGTGACTTATTCATTCATTTTTTTTTCTTAATGTTGATTAAAAATACAGTATTTGTCACTTGACTATGTAGATCTGCTTAGTGGTATGGTATATTGGGAAACATACAATAGTCCAAAATGTCTTGGCATGCTGAAGCGTTCCTACCTGTCATCATGATCTCTCACTAGATTGGCGTGCAGTTATTCCTGCCACCGGAAGTTTGGGCAACTATCGATATGACTAGAGATGAGCAAATAGTGAAATCAGTATATGTCTGAACACACTGCCTATCTCACAACAGCTTCTAAATATATGGTTTTTATACTTTTAGCCCTAACAAGGGCTTTTGGAAGTCCCTTCCTAACCAACTTAACCTAAAAGCTCTTTCTCCCTGGTATACAGTCTCTCCCTCTCTAGCTCCAAACAGCAAGTGACATGAATCTGAAATCCCCTATTCGTATACTCAGGAGGTGACATAGTTTAGCCAGCCAATCACAGTTAGGTTTTTTAAAGTCCTGCCTATTCCTAGTGCCTGTCCCTCCCCCCTGCATGTTTATTGGCTGGAAAAAAGCGCTAGAGAATGGGGGAGGGCGAATCGAATTTTTACTGCATTATCGTTCGAATATTCAAATGCAATCGCATAGCGTGAATAGCGTACTAGTCGATCGAAAAGCTATTCTATGGAATACTATTCGCTCATCACTAGATATGACCACATCCGCTCTGTTCTGTGCATAACTTCTTTTGGATCAGAATGAGGCTTTGGTAGAGTTACCATAGTGTCCAAGGTTGTATCCATAGTTACCTAACCTTCCAGCAGCAGGAGTGACTGCACACTGATCAGGGGAGGGAACATCATGACAGGTACGCATTTATTTTGAGTAAGCATGTTCTATTGAGGATAGTGCTTAATCAAGCATTGGCGTGCTTTAGTAGAAAAAAGCGGATGGTGGTCCAAGCACTACTATATCACTATCACTATATATCTCATTGGCGTGCTTGATTAAGCTCAATGCGTAGCCGACACATTGTGAACCTCGGGTGCTTAGTTTAAAAAAAACAGCCAAGCTTTAAGGCTGTGTAAATGCATAATGCTGTCATATCATATCCACTCAGGCTGCAAGAGTCTCTGCTTAGCCAATCAGCGTCCCCCAAGGAGTTAAGTTAATATGCCATGTGACCTATTTAAAGGGGTTATCCAGCGCTACAAAAACATGGCCACTTTCTTCCAGAGACAGCTACGCTCTTGTCTCCAGTTTGGGTAGGGTTTGGCACTTAGTTCTATTGAAGTGAATGGTTGCAAACCACAGCTGACCTGGAGACATGAGTCTTGTTGTTGGAAGCAATTGGCCATGTTTTTGTAGCGCTGGATAACCCCTTTTAACAGTTGTGTCTGCCCAGACTGGCTCTTAAGGCATTAAGTGGGGTCACATAGCATGTCCACTTAACCCCTGTCAGACTGACGGACAAATTATTTAGTCTGGCCAGTTAAGTGGATAAGATATGCAACCCCACTTAACCCCCTGGGGGCCAGACTGTGCCTCAACTGCTGCAGGACAACAGATGGACCATTTTCTGATCCCCAGGGGCTTAAGAGGGGATGCATACTGAACCTCCTGGGGGCCAGAATGTAAGCAACTATCTGTACAGATGCATATTGTAAGGAGCAGAACACCTGTCAAAATGATCGGTATTCTGCTTTTTTTTCTTTTTTTTTTCTCTCCTTTTTATTTTTCAGATATTGGTATCCTGTCGGATTCAGTGGACTACGTTGATGTCCTGTGAATTTTTATTTTTACTAAAATGGTCTACAAGGGTTGTGGAGGTGTTTTTATTTCTGTGAGCTTGCATAGCACAGTTAAGTGGACATGATATGCAACCCTTCTTAATTCCTTTGGGACAAGACTGTTCAGACTGGCCCCCAAGGGGTTAAATGTCGGTAAGGAGGGGGGTTAACCCCTAGGGACCAGACTGTCACTTTTTGAGTTTTTTTCAGGTTTTTCAGGGGATACCGTGTTAATTGCTTATATTTCCTCTCTCTTCTTCTGGCCAGGACAGATCATGTCTCTACTTCCATTGGCTGACTTTATTAATGTCAGTAGAAGAGGCTGAAAAAGGACTGTTCTGCAAATGTATATCATGACTAGAGATGAGCGAACCTGGAGCATGCTCGAGTCGATCCGAACCCGAACTTTCGGCATTTGATTACCGGTGGCTGCTGAAGTTGGACAAAGCCCTAAGGCTATGTGGAAAACATGGATATAGTCATTGGCTGTATCCATGTTTTCCAGACAACCTTAGAGCTTTATCAAAGTTCAGCAGCCCCAGCTAATCGAATACCGAACGTTCGGGTTCGGATCGACTCGAACCCGAACCCGGTTCGCTCATCTCTAATCATGATGTTGCTGCAGTCCTGTAGTCTCAGTGGATGCAACATGTAGCAGCATTTGCCATCTGTTTTTTAAGACCGTACACCATCACCATTACAGTTTTGAGACAACGTGACCTTCTCATAGGTTGCTTACCCTAAACTACAAACTGCTGAAAAGCAAGGAGTATGCCGCTTTATGTTAACTGGATACATTACAGGATAAGTTTTGTGTTTACATGAACTACTGATTTATATAAATAAAAAAAAGAATATGTTTTAACCTTCACACTTCTCACGTCTTTATGACTCCATTATATATGTATACGTACAGCATGTACTGTAGTGAAGGATATAACACTCATTCTAAAGAAATACTGTAGATGTTTACTATACATAAAATATTGATTGACACAAGATCCAGTATCATGATGATGTCATATTTAAAAAGTGATAATGAATTACCCCCAGGATGGAAGCTGGCAAGGGGTAGGAAGAGAATCTCAATAGCTAGTCAGACAGTACTTTCCATTTACGCCCCTTTGCATCTACCAATTAAGCAATGAGACTGACCTAGAAAACCACATGAGCCAAAGATAGAAGGTAGGTCTTGGTCTTTGGGAATATTCTGACATTGTCACAAGTGAACACAAGCAAGTAATGTTACCCCCAAACTCCTTTGATCTTTAGATAAAAGACCTTGACCCTAAAAGTCCTAGATATTTGTACTTTAATCATATCTGGCTTAAAGGAGAACTCCTGGCAAAATCTACTTTTTTATATGTTTTTACATAAGCAAAGTTAGGCTATGTTCACACGACGTTTTTCAGCTCTGTTTAAAATGACGGATGTTATTTTGAGGCTAAAATAACAGTCGTTATTTAGCTGTCTGGCCTCCTTTAGTGCAATGACGGCTGTTGGCACATTAATCTAGTTTGGTTACTAATTGGCTTTTGGGTGTGTCTTAATTGAAAAGTCCATTGTATTTAATAGTAAAGACAAAGAAAGAACGGTGGAAAAAGAAAAACTGTGTGTGAACTACTAATAAAAAATGTCCGCTGATTGCAAAAGACGTCCGAAAATAATGATCATGTTCATTATTTTGATGTCCACCGCAAAAAACGTGCGTTATTCAATACACAGTATGCAATGAATGTCCATCTTCCCATTGACTTCAATGCATTGCCATTGCAGTCAGTTAAATTGCGGCAAAAATGGCCGTCATTTTAAATAAGAAAATCGGCCGCTTTTTCTCTATTTTTGACGTTGTGTGAACATAGCCTTAGACAAATTCGTAATGTACAATAATTATGGGAAATGCACATATAGTGCTATTTCACTCAATTTACAAGATTAGACAGGCTTCAATTTCTCTGACTGGTCAACTGACAGTGCTGGGCTGACAATTTGTTCAGCCTTTTTTGAGCTATAAAATAGCCCAGAATATTGTATGGGTACATAGCCTAATTCAGAGTTTTTTTTTTTTTTTTGGTTTTGTTTTCTTACTATTATGTGTCAGTTATTTTGATGTATGGCATCCCTAGTTTAGGTCAGTATGTTAAGGGCAGAGCTTTGTGTATGATTGAAAGGGGTTCATTTATTAATCAGTCACTCTATACTTTATTTATTCATTAATTTCTTTGTTTACTTTATTATATATCTTTAGATATATCTGCTAAAGACCTTTTGGGGCTATAAGAGCCCCACTCAGATAGAAAGCAGGCATGACATGTGATATCAGTCTCTTTTAAAATGACTCTGTACCCACAATCTGACCCCCACCCCCCACCCCCAAAATCGCTTTTACCTTCGGATAGCTGCTTTTAATCCAAGATCAGTCCTGGGGTCTGTTCAGCAGGTGATGCAGTTATTGTCCTAAAAAACAACTTTTAAACTTGCAGCCCTGAGTCAAACGGCCGTGGCCTAAATTGTGTATGCATTAGGCTGGCACCACCTCTCCGTCCCTCCTCCTCACTCTCCTCATCATTAGGAATGCTCCAGGCAGATTTTCTACTATTCATCACCTGTGAGAACACGGCACATGGGCTGGATCATTAAGTCACCTGTGTAGTTTTCAGTGCAGAGGAAAAGGAAAAATGGTAAAGAGGGCAGGGAGGAGGGCCGGAGGGGTGGTTCAAAGTTAGGGCACTGCAAGTTTAAAAGTTGTTTTTGAGTAAAATAACTGCATCACCTGCCAAACGGACCCCAGGACAGATCTTGGATTAAAAGCAGCTGACTGTACAAGTGGTTTGGGGGGACAGATTGTGGGTACAGAGTCGCTTTAAGCTGTACTATGTTTTGTTAGACCAAGCAGCATAGCCATATGATCTGTCAAACAGGCATTGCATGATCCTTGGGATGAAACTCCTAGCACCACTGCCTCCATTGAATAAACAGCACACATATAAATGCTGTATGCATAGAGATTAGGAAGGTAGAAACTGTAAAATACTTTCTTATTGTGTTGGTGACTGATGCTATGTTCCCAAAAAAAGTCTTTTTTTTGTGCTGTTTGAGGTCAAACAACGGCCGTTATTATGAAGTAATAACCATTATTTGGCTACAAATTACCAAAAAAAAGTTGTTATGGGAATGTAGTCTGTCACTGATATAGGAGATCAGCAGCTATTTTAGTGTGCTGTAAAAGAAATGGTTGTCACTGGACAAAATTTTTGCATCTTATGTGTGATATTGGTTTAATAGCAAATATTGGTTTGCTATGAAGTGAAAAAGCTGTGGTGATTCCATAATTTTGTAGACAATATTATAGAAAGTGCTAATTTTTTATCTATTTTTTTTTTATTTTTTTTTCATGTGTTTCATTTATTATGCTTCTTTTTTATTTTTATTTTGTATCTGTTTTACCCCATGAGTTTTGACTGAAAAAAATTTTCACTCGCAAAATTGCAAAGGCTTGTTTTTAACTTGGCATTTACTGTCAGAAAACACATTAATTCCCAAGGGCACTTTGCTGTTCTGTCAAGTCTATATTTTTCTTCCACAATGCTAAAAAATATACAAGA
This sequence comes from Dendropsophus ebraccatus, assembly GCF_027789765.1. NCBI lineage: Eukaryota > Metazoa > Chordata > Amphibia > Anura > Hylidae > Dendropsophus > Dendropsophus ebraccatus. Next base: position 31,814,817 of record NC_091459.1, read on the forward strand.
AAATTAGTTTTTCACTTTTTTCTAGGTGAGAATGTAATTATAGATCTTTAATTTTACAGGTTGACAAGCTGGTAAAAATGAACCATTTTAAAGGTTACACATAAATTCTGTTTATACTTAACTGTTTCCATCCTTACTGGCCTACTTAATTTATGTACAAAAATAAAGGATACCAATCTGACAAATTCCTTTGGGAGTTACTGTATGTCTGCTATGTATTAATAGAGATATACACTAAATATGGTTGACTTTCTATTCTTACATGAACATGCAAGAAATAAGAATGGGTCTGGTGTCCTCTTAGCACCCAACCACTTAATTTGCATGAAACATTGACACGATGTAACATGTTTGAAAAAAATCCACCGAGAATGCCCAGTGGGAATCATCAGCACTTTTTTTTGCATATAAATTTTCTCTTTTTATTACTGGTGGCCGGCATTAAAAAAATTACAATGGTGTTTTAACTTTGTTTCTATGGTGGTCATGTGATGTAAATAAAACACCCTCCCATCTGTGCATGTGCAAAGCATGCACACGTTCAACATATTAAAAACCACATAAAGCTACGACAACCCGCCTTTGCATGCACCAAAATCTAGCAGCTGCATCAGGGAAAAGAAATCAATATAACGAGGCCATCACTATGTTATGCTGCATTTACACAGAGCTATAATTTGCCCAATCGATCGTTTAACGATTTTGAAGCAACAATTTACTTTTTATAACGCTCAGCGTTTAGATAAATAAATCGTTAGAAAAATCGTTTGAAAATTTGTAAGAAAAATCGTCAGAAAAATCGTTTTTAAGATCGCTTAAGCCCATCTTTTACATAGGGTAAATCGGTGATGGGTGTTTACACAAAGCGATTTGCGAATTTTCAGCGAACGGCGAACAACGATTTAAGAACATGTTGAAAGATCAAAATGAACGATTTCTCGCTCATAGTTTGATCGTTTGTTGTGTTTACACGGTATGATTATCGCTCAAATGTGATCGTTTACGCATTTGAATGATAATCGTTCCGTGTAAACGCAGCATTCAAGTTGGTATGTAAATAATCGAATCAGGTCCAGAGATAGCTGATGGAATCCACTCCCACCACTAGGAAATTACAGACATCTAAAAAAAAAAAGTGTAGAAAAAGATAAAAAAAATAGTCTGAAAACATTCCTGCACAAAAGGTTATATTTATATACTGAACAATAAAAGTAGAAAAACAGAGAGAAGAAAGATAAAGAAGAAAGTAAAAAAAAAAAAGAAGAAAAGTTAAAAATAAAAATTTTAGAAAATTAAAAATGGAAAATATACAAAATAAAAACTAATAAAATAAAATTTTTTAACAAAAGTAGAAAGAAAAAAATACAAAAAAAGAGGTAAGTGAAGAAAAAGCGGCAAAGGAGGGGAAAAGCGGGAAGAGAGGAAAAGGGGGAGGGCAAAGGAGAGAAAATGGGAACGGAAAGGAATGAAAGGAGAGGAGAGAGCAAAATATGGATAGAAGAAAAGGAAAAAGAGGAATCAAGGAAGAATGCCATACTTTACATAAAGGGTTTCTGTGAAAAGTCTATATTTTAAGTGTCACTGTAATTTGAAAAAACTTTGGAAATGCCATAAAGACATGTCAAAAGTTTTAATCAGCTGACGGGGTCCTTTCTTTATCAATCATTAAGTATGGACTTTACTTAAATGTACAAGTCTGGAGAACAAGAAAATGGCTGCACCTCTCACACATGTTTGATACTAAAGCTTCTCAGCTACATAAATCCCTTAAGGTCAAAGCCAATTTTCGTTTTTTGCGCTTTTGCTTTTTCCACTTTATGTTTAAAAGTCCATAGCGCTTGCATTTTTTCACCTAGAGACCCACATGACCCCTTATTTTTTGCGAAACCAATTGTACTTTGCAATGACAGGCAATATTTTTCCATAACATATGCTGCGAAACTGGAAAAAAATCATTTAAAAAAAAAAGGAATTTGTTTTTATTTCTGGGAGTTTTGCATTTACGCCGTTCGCCCTATGGTAAAATTGACTTGTTATGCATGTTCCTCAAGTTGTTACGATTACAACGATATGTAACATGTATAACTTTTCATGTATCTGATGGCTTGTAAAAAATTCAAACCATTGTTAACAGATATATGTTCCTTAAAATCGCTCTATTCCCATGCTTATAACGCTTTTATCCTTTAGTCTATGGGGCTGTGTCAGGTGTAATTTTTTGCGCCATGACATGTACTTTCTATCGGTACCTTGATTGCGCATATGCGACTTTTTGATCACGTTTTATAAAAAATTTTCTGGATTTGATGCGACCAAAAATGCGCAATTTTGCACTTTGTAATTTTTTTGCGCTGACGCCGTTTACTGTGCAAGATCAGGAAGTGATTTTTTTATTTTTTATTTATATTTATAAAATGGGAAAAGGGGGGTGATTTGAATGGGGGAGGGGATTTTTTATTAATAAAAAAACATTTTTACTTTTATTTTTACGTTAACTAGAAGTCCCTCTGGGGTACTTGTATATAGACAGCACTGATCTCTCATAGAGATCAATGCTGTGTATATACACAGCAAAGATCGATCAGATCGGTCATAGATTGCTATGGCCT